>NC_143260.1:104129772-104431310 GCF_984573655.1 Nuphar pumila | reverse complement strand
GATCCAGTTTCGGATCCAAGACCCATAAAGGGGTATTTATGCTTAAATAATTCCGTTATATTAAAATAATATTAATATTAGTAATAAAACAGAAATATATATATATTAAGCGAACTCGAAGATCCACAGTTGGATTCACTTGGATCCAACTTGCGGATCCATATTGATGGGGGGGTTAAATTATATGTATAATGCGAAATTCAAATTAAATAAATAATTAATATTAATTATAAGAAAATAAAATAAAAATAAATAAACAACTGTTGGACCCGCAGTTGGACCCGCAAGGATCCAACTGAGGATCCACTAGCGTTAGGCGAACCGGATCCAGTTGTAAACTGGATTCGGTATCGCGGGTCACGGGTTTGGACCCGGACCCAGGGCATGCCTTATAAGCCTGTAAAAGAGAATCGTGCCTAGGGCACGATTCTTTCTATTAAGGAAAGGGGCAAGGGGGGTTACGCAGGGCGTAACCGATCCCCACCCATCTCGGCATGGAGGGGGGGGGGGGGGGGGGACTCAGCCGATAAAAGGGAGTGGATAGGGGGCCTCTTCACTCGTCTCTCTCTCTCTTCCCTCGTTTCTCTCTCTCCATCTCTCTCTCGTGTGGGTGTGCAGCGGAGGGCTGAAGGTCGCCGGAAGGCTGCAGCCACCGTAGGCTACGGCAGCCCCTTCTCCTGTCTTTTTCCCCTGCGTGCGGCAACCACCGACGTCGGCGCAAAGATCCCCTCCACGACACCAGAGCAGTCGAGGCCGGTGGAATCGTTCGCCCTCTCACGATAGCCGCAACCCCCAAGCGTCGGATTTTAGAGGTACGGGTTCCTCTCTTGCTTCGGATGAGAATGAGAACATGGGTTTGATTTCCACATAAAACATGTCCATTTTCCATTTTTGGAGCTGAAAGTTTACAGAGGTGTAAGAGTTGGAATATCTCCTTGGGGGGAATGCCTATGATAGTTTGCTTGTCTTTGTAAGAGGATGATAGATCCATCATTCTCAGGTCATTTGCAATTCATAATCATCTTGATGATTATATTTAAGATACAAATAACATGAACTACATTATGGTATGTTATGGTCCTGATCCTGCGTTTAAACCCATATGTAAGTTCTATGCTTCTGAAAATTTATTTGCATCCTTAGGCTCCATAGAATTTGCAGAAACAGGTTCTATATAAAATTACTTGGCCACAAAAAAAAATTGTAACTTGGATTACAATATCCATTATTTGACATACATGTACTGTTAAAGAAAACAAATGCAAGCTTTCTTACTTTGGTTGTTTCTCTATGAGAGAATTTGGGTTTGAAAAGATGGTTAAAGCTGCACATTGCCTTCTGCTTCAACTAGTGCACTGTACACCCTTTTCCTAGCATTTTTCTAGGTATGGGGAATATTTCCTCAATCTATTGTTCTTTTATCTATCAAATAGCAATATGGTGATCAGTTAGGACAATCTATTGTTCTTTTATGTGGGCTGGCTGTCAGCCCAGCCGAATTCGGCTGGCCTGCCAGGCCGAGCCTGGTGGTTGTGGAGCCTCATCCGAGTGCATTGGCTGGGTCATTGCTTCTCAAATAAGACTACATTATACCTGTGTTAGTCCAGCTTTGCATGGTTATATTGTTTTTTTTTTATATACTCATGTGTAAGTGGTCATTTGCTTCATAATTGTTAAATTTCTTAGTGGCATAATTGATTAAATGTCATGCATCCTGTCATATATATTTACAAGGTGATTAAGAGGCATGTCATATATATTTACAAGGTGATTAAGAGGCATATGGACGTGCAAAGATTGTTAGGCATACACCCATGTAATCTGTATGACACAAACGTTATAGGTGTTATCATAATTTAGCTAAACATGTAAATGTTTTCGGTTGTTATCGTACAGGCTGTTTTCCAAGGGTTAAACTAAATATTTTAGGCTGAGTTAAATTAGCTTGTGTCAGGTTCAGTTCTTCTTGAAATTTTCATATTTATGTTTACCTGATATTCAGACCTATGTGTGTAAGAGCATGATATGTTTTGTTTTCCTGCATTTCACACATTAAGCTAAAATCAAAATATTTGCTGCAAAGCTACATCTTAAGCACATCGTACACTAACTTGATGTATTGACACATGCACCACCACTTGAGGGTTCACATGCTGATTAAGATGTGTAATGTCATCAAAGTGTGTATGTGACGTGAACATGTATGTTAAAGCATGCATTGACATGAATGCATAGGCTAAATAAAATCATACATGGGATATGAGCATGTGTATGGAATGAAAGCATGAAATTTAAATTAAAGTTGTGAACTCATGCACATGTATATGTATGTTATTGTTTCATGCACACATTTAAATTGTCCTAAATGAATGTGCATTGAAAAGCATGTGAAAAGAATGCATAAGTGGCATACTCTTTATGGTTTTTGCTTATGAATGTAGTAATGGTCAAATTGGATCATTAGTGGCCGGGTGAGCCTCGAGAACCAGTTGTTCTCTGATTTAGTTATTTTGATGCATTGCAACAAATCAAATGTGATATTATTCTTTTACCGCACTGTTCTATGTTGTCACGGGTTGTGGTCCCGTGAAAAGCTTAGCATGCTGATGTGCAAGCTTATGTTATTAATTCTGCATGTAAATTGCAAATGTAAAAGAGATGAATTAATAACCAGATAAAAGAAAGTAAAAGAACAGTGTAATTCACTTTCTCCTTGATGTCTCTGCTTTAGCGTGGGAATCTTGGATGTTGCGGTTTGGGAAAAAACGTTAGGATACAAAAACTCTGTGTGCGTTGTTGCCCCTGAACCCGATATTGAGGTTCTTCTCCTGGCCACGGTTTTAGGGAGAGTCCGCCACTTTTCCTGGGAGTGGTGTGTTTTGACACAGCTGTTGTTTTTTGGTATACCAATAAAGTGGCGCCAGTGGATGTTGTTTTCCCTGGTGTCCCCGACTTTGGATGTTGTTTTCCAAGGTTCCGATGGATGGTGTTGTTTCCTGATATCGGTCGAGGGCTAAGTGTAGAACCCGGTAATAAAATACAAATTGTGTGTTAAGCTACCCCGGGAACCCTACTTGACCTCGGGGACTGTACCTGTTTGGTGTATCCGCGGGCAATGATAAATTAAATAGAGTAACTTAAAGATTGTGTGCATTTAATAGGACATGCATATGGAAAGATAAGAGCTTAACTGAAAGATAATAAGGGTTCATGCATCGCACATAAATCATGCATATTCTTGCTATGCATTAGTTCATGCATGTTTACCTATTCACTTGGTTGTTTTATGTTGATTATTGCATAATGTTGATCTCTTTTGCATTTAATTGCTCTATTGTGATCAATGTTACTTATTTTGTGTTCCCTCATACTTAATGTTTAGTTTAATTCTATATGAATGGTTAATTGTCTTATGAATTGATTATAACAGTATTCCTTAAAATATTACATGGATCTTATTTATGCTCTTTTTCTTATTTGATTCATTAGGGAAACCTGTACGCAGAATTCTTCGGATTTCTGACCCTCTTCTTTTATTGGTTTTTCCCAGATACAGGTGATCAGTGAAACTGACTCGCTCTGAGGAGACACGAGGGTCACATTTGCTTCAGATTGCTTCACTTACGGATAGAGTGGCTCTACTGTTATTTTCTTTTAGTTCTTCTTATTTTCTGCAAGTTGTTATTTCACTTTTAACATTGAAGATGAGACTCTTATTGATTAATGAATAAAAGAGTTCAGTTGGTTGGGTATGAATGATAAATGTAAGTTTGTTTGTGGTGTGTGGTTATCCAACTGAAATTGGAACTGTAAGGACCCCAGGTCTCTGGGGAAGTTTTCCGCAACTCTTAGAAGAAAAAAAAATTCCGCATTTTTCAAATGTATGAGTTGGGGTCGTTATAGTCCCCAAAGCCCTTTTTCACATATCTTATGTTTTAGTATGGATGCTCGCATCACATAGTTGGTGTCATTTAGGCGTATGGGAATGGAGACAATGACTTCCCTTTCATTTTCCATTTAAAACAAGCGAAAAATAAAAAGCAAGATAAGATGAGAAAGAGTAGAAGAGAGAGGAAGAAAGTGATAGAAGGCCTTTCCGGAGATGATCTGCTTCCCGATGCAACGACCGGAATTTTTCCAAGACCAAGATCCTTCTTTTAATCACGACCTCCTTTCTAACAAATGTCCTTTGGTACACCAAAGCTCTGATACCATGTAATGAAGTGGATAGAATCTCATACACATGCAAGAACATGCAAGAGCACACTCACAATCAAGTAGAATGTTTGATTGAATCACCGAACCACCCACACAAGGGTCTAAAATAATATATTGCATAAAATCACTCAAGAAAGTGTTGAACAAATACAAGGCCTTCAAGGCCAATTTATAGAACAAGTGAGGGGGCTGTTGGGGCAGCCCAATGTGACTGTTGGGCTGCTCCCAACGGTCATAATTCTAACAGTTGGGAGCAGCTCCAAGAGTCATATTGGAGCTGCTCCCAATAACCGAAAACTTAAAATAAAATAAAACAAAAAGGAAAAAATAAATAAAAGGAAAAGAAAAAAAATAAAAAGGGTTGTCAGCCCTAATTGGGCTGATGCCTATTGCAGTGAAAGTACCGAAATACCCTTGATGGGTATTTCGGTTTACAACCTTTAAATATACATATATGTATATGTATACATATATACATATACATTTATGTATATGCATAGCATAACATATCTTAACAGGTGGGTGGATGGGTGGGTGGGGGTGGGGTGCAAGAGATCTTCCCACCTGCCAACTAGGAATGAGAAACCATCAAGGCATGAAGGACAGAACAATCGGACTTTGATATGCTCCTCAAGAACAACTTAAGAATTTCTAGCTGAATCTGAAGTTCTGAACTATAGAGCACTGCATATGCCAACCTTTTAAAACCTATCAAACAACAGTTTTGCTCTATGTCACAGGGATTCGGCTAGCAGGGTGCCGCACCCGCGTCGACGCGACTCGACGCGGGTGCGGGTGCGGGTGCGGTACCGGGTGCGGTCAAATGATCCTGGGTGCGTTGACCGCACCCAGGATCATTTAAGTCCATTTTTTTTTTTGGATTTTTTTTTTTAAAAAAATTTGCCCTATCACCTATGCTGCGAATTTTTTTAAAAAAAAAAAAAACTGTTGACAGCAGCTGTCTGTCAGCTGCTGTCTGTCAGCTGTGACAGCAGCTGTCAGCTGCTATTCTTTTTTTAAAAAAGCAGCTCTGTCAGCTGGCTGACAGCAGCTGACAGCTGCTTTATTTTTTTTTTAAAAAAGCAGCAGACAGCTGCTTTTAAAAAAAAATAGATTCGTAAGGGAGGGGAATCCCGATCCCATATATATATATATATATATATATATATATATTGACATTTTTGCCCCTGCCGCAAATCCAAGGCCAGAATTGCAGAAATCTACCTGATTACAGATACATCGAAATAAGATAAGTCACTTAATGTAGATAACCATCCTAGTTAGATATGGATCCAATATAGATCCAATATCCAAATATAATTTATGAAAAATTGAAAATAAAATATGGATACAAAATGATCCAATGGACCCAGTTCACTCTGCTCCACTCTTGCATCAATGTGTCGCACCATGTCAGACATCATCATCAATGTTCATCAAATATGAACAAGTCCTGAATGTGCCCCATATTTTCCAAGATCAGATCAGAAATTTCCACAAAAAAGTAACAGACCCTTAGTTATATAGAAATTCGTTGATCATTTTTATGCTCTCCTAAATAACTAAACCATGCATCTTATAACTAGTCATGTCAATGCAGTAAAACATATATAGATCAAAAGGCAATATAGCACATCTCAGCAGCTCAAGGATGGCCAAACTAGAAATATTTTTATGCAAGCTGCAAATCTTACCTGAATGATCTGGAGCAATTCTACTTCAAATTGAACCTCCTCAAAACTGTCAATGGCCATGAAAGGGGATTGAGTTAAATAAGGCTCATCAACATATATAATTGCCTTTTCTCCCCGTGTCATTGTTCCAATCCCCATCTCAAGTCCTTTGGGAACCTATACTAGAAATAAGGACGACATATATATATAATGAGGCATTTTATCAAAATTTTACAGAGATAAATGAAACCTATTTGATTTAATCAAATAACTGAACAATCTAAGGAGATGTGCAATTAAGAAATTCATTAATCAGAATGAAAAACAAGATTCTATAAAAGATGAGCAAGAAGTTGAAAGATCATTAAAAAAACTTGTCCCACAAACCTCCTTTTTCCCAAAAGTGAAGTGAAATGGTTCGCCTTGTACGTGTGCAACAAGCATATCATGGTTGGATGCCTTTGCAGTAATCCTATTAGATCAACCACAAAAAGTTTAAGGTCTCAAACCAACCTTAGAAAATTACTTATGATGAATCTATGAAAAATAAATAGATTATTACCATAAGTGCAGAATACTAGTTAGAACTACCGTTGACTAGCAGGTCGAGTTGATCAATTTGAACATAAGAAGGTTAGCATAATTAGGAGACTTGACTTGATATCGAGAATTAGGTGACTACTCTAGCCCTAAGTCCAAGCCATCTGTATTTGACTTGGATGAGACTGAAGAATAAGCATTGAGGCATTAATCAGTTCTATATTAGTGCTGCCTAAATATCACAAAGACTGGAAAGTGAATAAGGACTCAGAGAAAGATGAGACAAAGGAAGTTAGTTTACACTAGACACCTGTCAAAATCCTAACAAATGACAATCTGCAGGTCCGTGTGAATACCAAAATTTTGCATAAAATATGAAATTCACTTCATCTTAAGCAGGAGAATCAGGCATTCCTGACTCCCCTGAGCTAGCTCAACAAGTGTACCAAACACTGGCGCAAGATGCATAACTTGGATCAGATCAGGATGACTATCCCCATGAGTCCTATTTGAGCATTTGAACTTGTGTGGCAAGAGAGAAGTTAGCTGTAGACAAGCAGTTAAAAGTAATGATTGTAACATCTGCATCAAGAAATGTTGATTGAGCAACATATGAAGAACAGTTAGTATTTACATAAGTACATCCTGATCTCTCTTTACATCAGATGCCGACAAAGTGATAAACATGATACTGATTGACTATGCTGCAGGATTACAGCTGTAGGATATGATATAAATCTATTTTTTGGAGGTTCACACACATGGGATCAAAATAAAAATTGAATACCCAAGTGACATCTGCAGGAAAAAAAGGAACATTAGAATCAGGAAAGAGAACCGACCAGGCTCGTATTTCATAAGGTTCCCTTGGTGACTCCCAACCCTGGCCTTCATTTAATATCTAGCAGTATAAACAAGAACAGTCAAGATTGAGAACAATCAGGTTCTAGTAACCAAAATAAAAATAAAAAACACTACAAGTAGACCACTTTGAAGATAGCATCATATAATACAATAAAAAATGGATAAGGTTTATGCATAGATCACGACTTAGGCAACAATTTTAAGCCCTACATAAAAGATCTGTAAATGCACATTCTTCATGTCCAAGTTGAGCCACTTATTTTTTAAAACAAATACAAGGAGCTTCATTGGCTATCAAATGTTTTTTAGCGATCCAAACGGCTAAAGTTACAGGGAATAGCCATCAGCAATGGAGTGTCTCTGTCTGGATCTACTAAGACATACAAATACCTGTGACTTAAATAAAATCAGCCTAAAGTCCAGCAATAACTCTTGCAAAGGTTTATGTGCTTGCTCATAGGGTCATACCTATGTCACCTGGGTAGGGGTAGGGGTAGGGGTACGAAGGGTACGACATGGCAAATCCAAAAGAATGTGGGTATGGGGACACGGCTATATATATTAAATATCACATAAATACAAAATAAATTTAAAATAAACTGAATATAATCTATGTCGCATGGGTGCGGTGTTAAAATATATGTACTCACATATATATATATATATATATATATATATATATATATATATATATATATATATATATATATATATATATATATATATGTGTGTGTGTGTGTGTGTGTGTGTGTGTGTGTGTGAAATACCTGATAGGGATATTTTAGTCATTTCACATAGTTGTTTTAGAAACAACTATTTTCATTAAATAGAAAATTTTCTCTATTTAATTTTTTATCTTTTCCTTTTTAAATGTCTTTTTTTATCAATGCATTGGGGTCCAACATGTAGTTGTTGGACCCCCAACGGTCATAAATATGACTGAAGGGGCTCCAACGACCATATGTGGGAGCCCCCAATGGCTCCCACTTGTTCTCCTTTTTTTGTATAAATAAAGGGTTCCCCTCTCCTGTATAGTATGCCTTTTTAAGCCCTCATTCAATAAATATTCATATATTTTTTATGTGTTGCCTTCTTTGAAGGCTTCTTGTGTTGTCCCTTAGTGGACTATTTCTATATTCCCCATTGTGGGTTTGTGCTTGTCCATTATTGGACTGTGTGAATGCATTAAGCATTCTTATTATACATTTTCGCATACTTTCTAACATGGTATCAAAGCTCAATTATAATCAAGCTAGTCCTTTGGTGCATCGGGAAGTATGATATTCAAAAATTTGAAAAAGTGGTGAAGTATTTGTTACCTCTTTTCTTTCTCTATCCTTTGGTGAAGTGTTTGTTATCTCTTATCTCTCTTCCTTCTACTTGGAATTACTTGGCATGTATTCTTACACTTTTCAAGTATTTAGCCCATGCATTACGCATGAGAAAAACACTTGTTTTTTCTTTACCATTGTATATATATATATAAACATATATATATATATACATATTTTTTGCATGATTAAAATAAAAATGAAATGTATGTTTTTTTGAAAATTCTAAAATAGTATTTTAACATTCATTGAACTTGTTTTAAGAAAACTAGATATGTGTATCATGTTTGAATCTTGAAGCCTTTTCGAAAATAACTCTAATATATATATATATATATATATATATATATAAAATTATGAATTATTAATTATTAATTCTAGATGTGTCGTCAATCATATTCTTATCTTAATGATTTGACAATGACGTCTTATTTTACAAAATATAAACTTGCATTTCACATATATATATATATATATGATAATCGTCAAATACAATTTATATTTCATCCTTGATAGACATGCGTGTTCATGTTTTTGACTCATTACATGCTTAAAATGTAAAATTTTATATAAATCCTATCACTTGCATTTATTTGGTTGTAAACATGTCTTTTGTATTAGATATGTGGTCTTAATTATTGCATGAGTTTTTTTCCCTCTATGAGAATATATGCACTTGGCCTTTTATTTAACTCTCTTTAATAATATTAATTGTCTCATAATCATGTTGTGAGCTAAATCTAAATAATATTTTTCGATATCATTTACATTATTTTTAGAATCATTGGATTCCTTGCATATGATATGCCTTATTTCATTTATCTCTTGATTGATGTACTCATGAACTCCTTTTGAAGAATTGCTTATAATAAGCATGATTTTTATTAAAACTTACTTTTTTGTGTGGGTTCATCCCACTTTAATGAGATTTTTCTCTCTTGGTGTGTGCACTCTTTTGAGTATTTTGGTTCTTGTGAGTGTGTTGAATGAATCTTTGTGTTCATTGAGAAAGATCTCTTGTGAGCTTCTTTTTGAAGTTCCGTCTGGGGTTCTTAAAAATTGATTAGTTGTGGGTTTTATCCCACTTGAATGAAATTCATTCCTCTTTTATATTTTGCTTTCTCTTTATTGTTCTTATGTGTGAACCCTAGTGGTTCGTGTGAGAAAGCTTTGTGTGTGAACCTATATGATTCTTGTGAGAGATCATTTGTGAAGAACCATTTTGTTTGTAAGTTCTATCTTCTTACATCGCCAAAATTATCATAGGAAAATTTTTGGAACTTTATATGTTTCAATCGGTTCCTTTTATAAACTAGATCAAGTTAGTTGTTTATAACTTGTTTATGTTAACAATACTTATAATTACATGAGCATATAAGTCCAAGTTTTTCCATCTACCATTATTTGATTTGAAACCATGTTTTTTTCAAATTGGTATTTTGCTTGGAAAATAACTTCATTAAATATTTGTTGCCTTCTTATGGCATTTGTATAGCCCATCACAAACTTTATATAATGCATCAATCTTCTTGGCCTTGTTATTATTGAATCAGAGATGTTTGTTGAGGTGAGTTATGTGCACCTCGTGTTATATCATTTTAGATTGTCAACTTGTAGTTTGACTCTAAATGACATGTTATGTGATCTCTGAGTATGAGTGTGTGGTATCGCTCGTTTGTTCTATGGCCATTGACTTTGTTATGGATGCTCTTAATTATGTGTATCTGTGATGGATGTCTAACTTTTGAGACCATAGTGTTTTTAGATATATTAAAAACTTTATATTTTTTAAATTGTATTTCCATTACAAGCTTTCTTGCCTCAAGTGTCTTCTTCTTTTATGCATCTTATCTGAGTGTCATCATATGTAGACAAGAATTGTTTATTCACACCTTTGTGTGTGCTTTTAGCCCATTGTTGGTTGTTTACTCTTGCTCTAGTAGTTGATACACTTATTTTAAGTGTCATTATATGTAGACAAGAGACGTTTTGTCACACCTTCGTGTGTACTTTTAGTCCATTGTTGGCTTTGTACTCTTGTTCTAGTCGCTGAACATACTTGATTTTGAGTGTCATTATATGTAGACAAGAGATGTTTATTCACACTTTCATGTGTGATTTTTAGCCAATGGTTAGCTTTTGTACTCTTGTTCTAGTCGTTGATACACGCATTTCAAGTATCATTATATGTAGACAAGAGGTGTTTATCAACACCTTCGTGTATGTCTTTGGCCCTTTAGTGACATTATATTTATGTTCTTGTTCTAGTCACTTATACACTTGATTTGTGGGTTTTGGAGATCTAATGAGGTGATTGCTTGTAGTATAATGAACTATTGTTGAGATTTGCAAAATTTCATATTTATAGAAATTCTTAACTTGGTTTTGATTTTCATGTATCATTCCATTTATCATATAGGATTTCTTTATAAATTTTAATCCTTACTACTTGTTTCTTTCTTGCATAGAAAAGAATTTATCGATAAAAGTTCATATCATTGATATGCATATTTGGAAATCACTTTTACATTTTGGAATTTACCCTATAGGGAATTTGTGTATTTTGCACATCAAGTGCTTATGGTTTCTCAGCTTTCTATTGGGCCTTTGTATTTTCCAATATTTCTAAGATGTGTGAGTCATGTGGCTAATTAGTTATCGTGCCCACATTGTGGTACGCATAAATTTAATTAACTCATCTTTTATTGATAAAATTAATTGTCACTTCATTATCGATTTATGTGTATTGAACATGCTTTAACTATATAATGTATGTATTAGCATGAAGTTAAGTAGCTCTTTCTAATGCATAGAGCTTTTGTTGTTCTTCTTTTAATAAAGATTCATTGTTTTATGCCTTTGTGGAAGTTGGTGCTCTTCGTATGCATTGTCTCTTTGTAGACATTATACATTGCTTTTTTGAAGACTTTTTCACATAGTGCTTGATTGAAATACTTAAGTAGTTTTTGATAAATAAAGATTCATTATCCTATTATGATCTTCCATTTAGATATCCTCTTTATGGGATTTGTTTGAAATGTCTCTTAATAGACACTTCTTTTTTGAGAAATTAGTATGCTTTTTAGAAGACCACTATTTCTTCTAAAATATTTTTTATGCATAAGTTTTATTTCATCATAATGGATCATGTCCTTTAAATAAGATAATTATGATTTACCGTCGTCCTTGAGGAATGTGAATGTTGTTTTTTATCTAATGATTTGAAAAGTTGTTACTATCTTTTTTAAACCACTCTTGCTTTTCAATATATTATTGTTGCAACTCTTGGGTTAGAATATTTTTTTCTTGTATACTTTGAGTCTTCTTTTGGTTTGTTCTTTTTGTGGAGGATATTTAAGATGTGATACCCTCATCATAGAGATAACCAGTGAAGAGACTTGGGGATGATCACCAATAAATGCTTTTTTTTAAGACTTGGAGTTGCACGAATTTTTTGAAATGCCATAAAGATGAAGTTTTTCTTTGAAGACTGGGACTTCTCCACTAAAGCTCTCCGTCTTATTTTCCTACTTCGCAAACTTTCGGTCATCTCCCCGTAAAGTTTGGGGGGGTGTTAAAATATATGTACTCACATATATACATATATATATATATATATATGTATGTGTGTGAAATACCTGATAAGGGTATTTTAGTCATTTCACATAGTTGTTTTAGAAACAACTATTTTCATTAAATAGAATATGTTTCTCTATTTAATTTTTTAACTTTTCCTTTTTAAATGTCTTTTTTTTATCAATGCATTGAGGGTCCTACATGTGGTCGTTAGAGCCCCCAATGGCTCCCACTTGTTCTTTTTCTTTGTATAAATAGAGGGTTCCTCTCTCTTGTATAGTATGGCTTTTTGAGCCCTCATTCAATAAAGATTCTTATATTTTTTGTGTTGCCTTCTTTGAAGGCTTCTTATGTTGTCCCTTAGTGGACTATTTCTATATTCCCCATTGTGGGTTTGTGCTTGTCCATTATTGGACTGTGTGAATGCATTACGCATTCTTATTATACATTTTCGCATACTTTCTAACATGCGGGTGCGGGGGTGCGGCACTTTCAAAAAACTTGGGTGCGGGGTTGCGGCATATATATATATATATTATATATATATATATATATATATATATATATATATATATATATATATATATATATATATATATATATATATATATATAAAGTCTAAAAGTTGAACATAAATGACCCTGGGTGCGTTGACCGCACCCAGGATCAGGTTGACCGCACTATGTGCCGCACCCGCGTTGCGTCGCGTCGATGCCGGTGTGGCACCTAGTTGGCCGAGTCCCTGTGACATAGAATATAATCTAAATATATATGTTATATCTAAAATATATATTAGATACTGAAAATATAATTATAAATTATAAATTGAATACAAACTTGTATGTACGGAGGGTAAAATGGTGCGTCCAGGTGTCGACGCGGGTACGGAGGACAAAATGAAGTGTTCGTGTGACATAGGGCCATACTCAAGTTCTATAGCATTTAATCAGTGATTGCTGCAAAAGAGGCAGTGAATCAATCATACTCTACTGAGTGCAATGTCCACAGAAACTGGACACACATCTAAAGTGCACCAGTGGGTCTCAACACTTCTGTACAAAATGTACAATTTCCCATCTCTAATATGCCCAAAGATGCAAGGCAAGAAGTCTATACTATTTAGGTTTTTCAGCAAGATATAATTATCTCTCTGAAAAATGGGTGCATCTAGGCTGAATTTAAACAGTAGTGTACTATCAGGAAAATAAATCCCAAGGAAACCACTGATAGTTGATAGGTTTGCAGATTTGGCTCCAAAAAAAGGAGTCCCCAAATACTTTTTCTGTTTGTAAAGTTAGACGTCAAGTACCGCAAGCAAAATGTATGCACATGCCATAAAAATAACAAAAACAAATTTGAAAGGAGAAAAAACCTTATCCAGTTAGACTGCATACTGTCAGAAGAAACAAAGTTCCTTTCCTACATTCATCCAAATATTAAAATTTCTACTATCCAAATTTTCAGTCAGTGAAAACGATTATCCAGAAGCAAGTTTTTGGTTTTCATTTGTCAAATTGATTCATAGTTGAATGCATGCTTCACAGAGAGAAAAATTGCATCACAAAAGTAATATATAATGCCAAATAGAAATACCTGCTTAACAATTCCCATATCATCAGTGATAACCTGATACAAAGAAAACATGGTATCATGAATTTTGAAAACAATGTATCATGCACAAACAAAAAATCAACAAAAAGTTACTCTTACAAGCTGAAGTAACATGACAGGAGTACTGGCGTGAGGTCCAGATTCACACATGAGGGTCCAGACCCAAATCACGTCAGATCCAGATCACCCAACATGCATCTTGTGTTCACGTCTAATGTGATTGTTGTGTTTCCTTAAATGCCCCTCATTATTCTCTTTTGTATTTTATGGAAATGAGGGTATTTTAGTCATTATGTATCTTAATTGTAAAGTTAATATATAGTTACAAGAGAAACACGATTTTCTCATATTGGGAATCGTGTCTGTTCAGCCCAAAACCTTATTGTCCTCTTTTCTCTCTCCAGGGAATTTAGAAACCCTAAATCTAACATGGTATCAGAGCCATGATCCGGAGCAAGGCTAGAAAATCTTGGTGAACTTTAAGATCTGATCTTTTCTTCCTCCAAGTAAAAGTTGATTCTTCTAATCCTCTTTTTCTTCCCGCTTTCTTTATTCTTCTTCAAATGTGTGCCCTCCTTTTCTTGCTATTCCTTCCTTAAATCTGTGTTTCTTCTTGTTTCTTCTTCCTTCCTCAAATCTGATTTCTTTCCTCTTATTATTTCCTCTTAAATCAAATCTGCATTTGAAATCTTGGGTTGAAGTTTTTTAAATAGATTCTCGTTGAACGGTGCTTGGGTCACTATTTTGATCTTTCTTTATATTTTATTCCTTCTTTGTCAGATCTGATTCATCAAGCCTGAGAATTAGATTGATGTCACCCTAGATCTCACTTTTTTGGTTTGTGATAATCAGGAAAAAATCAAATTCAAAGTTGATCTTGATATATTGGGTAGCTAAAATTTTATTCATGACAATTATCTTTGATTGTTAACCTCACATTTTATTCTGCAAAAAAAAAAGTGACAGATTATTGCCTCCTATTGTTGCCGATTTTCTGCAATCCCTTTTGTTGAGTGATATTGCCTCTTATTGCTTATTGGTTGTCTTGATTTAATCTTTCTGCATCGTTACTTAGTTCATCCCTCATGGATTCAAGTTCTTTATTAGGAGTCAATTGATTTCTGAAATATTAAATAATTCCGACTATCTTACCTGAAAAAGACAGATTGTCCCTTTTATTAGGAGTCAAGATCTTGTTGGTCACCTAGATGAATAGTTTCTCCACCTGAGTTTCTTATGCAGAAAGATAAAGATGACAAAGGGGTTGTCACCACAATGAAGACCGTTTGTAATCCAGATTTCATCAACTGAATGAAAAAGGATCATGCTTTAGTTGCCTACATTACTTCCACTTTATCGCAGGAGGTATTAGTGGGAATACCAGATGATTGCACTGTCATTTCAGAGGCCAAGATTATGTATCTGAAAAGAGAGTTCTAGATGTTGAAAAAGGAAGCATCCATGTCTATTATGGAGTATTTCAATAAAAACAGGTCCATCACGGATCAGTTAGCATTAATTGGATGCCAAATATCTAAGAAAGACAAAATTCAACAAGCTCTAGTCGGTATGGGAACCGAGTTTCACATGTTGTCCACTACTCTGCAATATGCTGAAACTGTTTCTGATTTTGATGATCTGAAGGCCAAACTTCTTAACTATGAGATGCCATTAAAGGGAATGTCAAATACAAAGAAAGTTGAAGCCAACTCACATGATATATTGTTTACAGGATCTTTTTCAGGTCGTGGATGTGAAGGAAGACGTGGCAAAGGCAGAGGTTATAATTAGGGAGGACAAGGAATTCTTCCTACTAATAATCCTTTAGGAGGAAGAGGTACTTCTAATAACAACATTTCTATATGCTATATTTGCAAGAAGAAGGGTCATATAAAAGCAGTGTTGGTTCAAAGATGATCTGAGATATAATCTTGAAGCTAGAGGTAAGCTTGCGTCTAGAGATCAAGAGCAAAACAGCAAAGTGGTCCTGACAAGGATCTTTTGTTGGCTGCACTTTCTGAACTGAGCTTCAAACAAAATGATCAAGGTGTTTGGTACATTGATTCAGGAGCCGCCAACCACATCACAAGTGACGCAGGTAAATTCTCTAAACTGATTCCTTATTCTGGTAAAAATATCATTATTACTGAAGATGGCAGACGCCACCCTATCACACATTTCGAAGATATCCTCATTCCTTTGTCCAAATCTCATTCCATCCAGTTGTCTGATGTATTGTGTTCTCCCAATAGCAAAAAAAATATAGTCATTGTTTCTAAACTTGTCAATGATACAAATTAATATGTTGAATTTACTTCATCTTCTGTGTATTTTAAGGACCTTCAAACGAGGAAGACGTTCGCTGAAAGAGAAAGGTATGGCAACATGTACGTCTTCAGAGAAGATCCCTTGGTTGCACAAGCTACTTTGGATAGTAACTCGAAGCCTGAGTCCTCTACGCGTGTCTTCAGTATTTCAAAGTCCGATCAGTCAAATGTTTGGCATAGTAGGTTAGGTCATTGTGATGTAGTTTTTATTATAAGATTAGTCTCAAAATAAATTGTTGCCCAAATCTGTCTTGAGTGAAGAATCTCGTGATAGTTTGTATCCTAGTTGTCAAGTTTGTAAAAATCATGCTCGTAGACCTTTTGACATTATTCATTCTGATGTATGAGGACCATCTCCACTTCTCTCATATTCTGATAGTCAATATTATGTTTCGTTTATTGATGACTACTCTCGTTACTCTTGGATATTTTTCTTGAAGTACAAATCTGAAGTTTTTGATGCGCTTAAGAATTTTTGTGCCTATGTTCATACTCAATTTTCATTACATATTCTAAATTTCCAATGTGATGGTGATGGTGAATATTCGTCAATAGAATTTATTGCATTTTTACATAATAATGAAATTATTCGAAGAGTTTCATGCCCGCAAACACCTCAACAAAATGGCATTACTAAAAGGAAGTATCGTTGTATTATGGAGAGTGCAATGTTCATGATTCATGAAAGTAAAATTCCCATAAAACTATGGACTAAGGCATTTCATACAATTGTTTATATTATAAACAAATTGCCCATGAAACTTTTGTAGAATAATTCTCCATATTTTATGTTGTCCGGGAAGCATCCAAATTACGATGAGTTAAGGACTTTTGGTTGTGTATGTTATATTCATGTGGACAACCAGTTGAGAAAAAATTTTCAGGATAAAGCCCATGTTTGTCGTTTTGTTAGATATGTTGATGATTACAAAGGGTATAGGTGTTATGATCCCAAGTCAGGAAAAATTAAGACATCTAAGAATGTTGTATTTGATGAGTGCAATTTTTCTAATGGTCAGTGCAGTCAACATGTTTTGCAGAACATGAGCAACGCCGAAGTATATCAGCCCTGGCTAGATGGCAATCTATTTACACTGATGAACAACAGCATGTAGCAACCACCGGTATATAGGGAGGATGATCCAAAGGCTTATGTTTGCAAGTTAAAGAGAGTCAATTATGGGTTAAAGCAAGCTTTGAGAACTTGGTTTGAGAGTTTCTCGGTTGCGATTAGGGATGGCAGTGGAGCGGGGGAAAACGGGGCTCCGCCCTGCCTTGCCCCGTTTGGACCAAGGATGGAGGACATAAAACGGGGATGGACGTTAAAATCAAAACTCGTGCGGGGATGGACTTACGCTTTTCCCCGCCCCGCCGTGTCCCTGTCCCGATCCCCACCTTGTCCCCAACCCTTCTTTAGGGATGGCAATGGACTAAGAGAAAACGAGGCCCCGCCTCGCCTCACCCCATTTGGACCGGGGATGGAGGACATGAGGAGGGGATGGAGGTTCAAATCAAAACCTGTGCAGGGATGGAAGGCAAAATTTTGAGACAGGGTGGGGTGGAGACCTTGTCCTCCGCCCCCGCCCTAGTCCACTGCGATCCCTAGTTGCAATTCAAAGTTATGGTTTTACCCGGTCCCCAATAGATCATTCACTCTTTATTTACAAAGGTAGTAATCTTATTATGTGCTACTCATTTATGTTGATGATATAATTGTTACCGGTAGTTGTGAACATGTTGAAGAAGTGAAGAGATTCTTAAATAAAAAGTTCAAGATGAAAGATCTTGGTCTATTAAAATATTTTCTTGGAATAGAGGTAGATCAGCAGGATGATTCTCTTATTCTCAGCACAAATACATGATGGATCTCTTAAGTAAAACGGGCATGAAGGATTATGAAGGATTGTAAACCGACTGCAACTACAATTCCTATTCATCAGAGATTGGAAGCAAATAAAGGAGAACTATGCCATGACCCCACACAATTTAGAAGCATAGTTGGAATGCTACAATATCTTACGTTTACTCATCCAAATATTGTTTTTGCCGTGAATCAAATGCAGACTATGCAGGGGCCATCGATGATAGAAAGTCCACCACAGGGTTCTGCGTGTTTGTCGGAGGAAACTTAATTACTTGGAGAAGTAAGAAACAAACTATGGTAGCTTGTTCTAGTGCTGAATCAGAATATAGAGCTATGGCTCAAACTGCTGCTGAAATGATGTGGGTTAGGTCCATTCTAAAAGATCAAAAAGTGTTGATTTCATCCCCAATGTTGATGATGTGTGATAATCGAGCAGCTACCTATATAGCTAACAATCCTGTTTTTCATGAGAGAACTAAACACATTGAAGTTGATTGTCACTATATACGTGACTTAGTGTAGGTGGGGCATATTTCTACTAGTCATGTGACGTCTGAAGACCAGACGTCTTCACCAAGCCTCTCGCAGGTGCAGGTTTCTCAAGATATTGCAACAAGCTGAGCATGCTTCTCAAGATATTGCAACAAGCTGAGCATGATAGATACATATGCTCCAGCTTGAGGGAGAGTGTTAAAAGTAATATTCATATGTCTTGAGGTGGTCATACGTAATTAAGTGCAGAATTTTAATTTGACATATGCAGTGTTATGGTTATGCAACAAATCATGAAAATTATGTGGTCATGCAAATATTATGTGACTGATGTTTCATTTAATGCGCACATGCATAATGGAGGGGTTCAGTCACGTGCACACGCACTCAAAGGAATATGCATTGGCACGGATACGTGTATATGGATACAAGAAATACACATGACAAAGAGGCATGGGATTTGAGAAATTACATGCTTATGATTGGCTTTGTTTTGCACGTGCATTTGGCACATTAGTCTGGTGTTATAAATAACATATTACTTTGGTTTTGATATGTGATGCATTCGATGGCCTAAATGGACCATCACCGGCCTGGAGAGTCGTGAGCTTGGTTGCTTTTCATGTGTATTTAATTGCATCGCTTAAACCACACAAGTTGGTATTACACACTATTACATTGTTCTTGTTGTCCTCGTGGGCTGGAATCCCGTAAGGGTCCTCGCAGGAGTGGATGCGAGCTTTTACCTTTACTTTTGCATATGGTGTTGCAAAACTTAAAGAATTGACTTTTAATAAAATATAATAATTAAGAACAGTGTAATATACGTTCTGGGATCTCCTATCTGGAGAATGGAGATTTTAAAGATCCGATCTTGGGGAGACTCTGAGGATACAAAAACTTTGTGTGCTTTATTTTGTCCCGTGAACCCGATATTGAGGTTTCTTCTCATGGCCACGGTTTTAGGAAGAGTCTGTCACTTTACCTGGGGGTGGTGTGTTTGACACAGTTGTTGTTTTGGTACCAAAAAAGTGACACTTGTGGGCGTGAGGTGTCCTTTGTGTCCCCGACATTAGATGTGGAGCTCTAATGTTCCGAAGGTGATTCGGTCGAGGGCTAAGTTTGGAATCCAATAATAAAATACAAATTATGTGTTAAGCTACCTTGGGAACCTAACTTAACATCGGGGATTGTACCCGTTTGGTGTATCCGCGGGCAACGATAATTAAAAAGAGAAACTTAAAGATGTATGCATTTAATAGGGCATGCATATGGAAAAAAAAAACTTAAATGAAAGATAATAAAATGATTCATGCATTTTTCTATTATGCATTAGATCATGCATATGTTAATTGTTCCATCAATTATTTCATGATGGTGAGTATGTGATGTTTACTTCCTATTGCATGTTAAGGGTCTGTGATTTGCTACTGGTTTAAGGTTTTTGCATGCTTAGCACTTATAACTATTGCATGAAAATTTTCTTAAATGCTATAGATTTTCATATGTGCATTTTCCTCAAATGTTGCATGATAGTTTATCTTAACCCTTTGTCTCACCTGTTTCACTAAGAAGTAATTGTGCTCAGGATTTCGATTCTAACACCCTACTTTATTGGTTTTTCATAAGAATAGATTATCAGTGAAGTCAGCAGCTACTTGGAGGGCACGAGAGTCACACTTGGTTCTTGACAGCTTCACTTGTGGACAGAGTGGCTCTTTCTTTTTGTCTTTTAGTTCTATTGTTGTTTTCAGTTCTTTTGTTTTAGTCAGTTGCTACTTTAGTTTTTGTTGAGTAGAACGTTGTCTCTGGAATTGATTTTTAGTTCATAAATAAAGAGGTTTGTTTTGGTTCTTATGGATGATGATTGTAAGTTCCTTTGTGGTGTTTGGCTATCCAGTTAGAATTAGAACTGTAAGGACCCCGGGTCTCTGGGAAGTTTTCCGCATTGAAAAAAAAATCTGCATTTTCAAGAGGTATGAGTTGGGTCGTTACAGGTTTGTTATCAAAGTCACGACAAAGACTTACACTTTTATCATCCTTTTAGTGTTAAATTTTTTATTTTTGGTACGTGAGCCCTGTCCTGAAGCATCAACAAATTGTGCCTCGTCCTCCAAAGCAGTCTTCTTCACTGGTAAGGTTATTGAAATACTTTCATTTAAGCAGTAACATTTTATATGATTGCTTGTATCCATGGGTAAACTTCATCATAGAATACACTAGTAATCTTATGTGACTTTCTAAAAGTATCTTTACGGGATCAACCCCAAGGGGGTATAATCGAAAAACAAAAGAAGTCTAAATTTTGTACGTTGTAAATATACGAACGTCGTGGTGCTTCGTCTTTCGTCAGTGCTCCTGCGAACTGGCAGGAACAGAGGGACTTCATGATGGGTGTTATCCACACCCTGACTGAGGCTATGACGGCGCAGGCGATGCACGCGTCCCAGGTCTTACAGGAGGCACAGTCTGCGCAAGCAGCAGCCCGAGAACCTCAGGTCGAGATGGTTTCGAACTCTAGGGGAGTGACTTTTAAGAGATTCTTGAAGATGGACACACCGCCCTTTTCAGGCAAGGCCAACCCAGAGGCTGCAGAGAGCTAGGTCGAGGAGATTGAACGGGCGTTCGACGTCCTACCTATCCCCGAAGACAGGAAGACATTGTTTGGCACGTATCGTCTGAAGGCCGATGCCAAAAAGTGGTGGGACACTCTGCGAAGGGTGAAGTACGTGGATATGGAGGTGATCCCATGGGATGGGTTTAGGGAGGAGTTCCTAGACACCTATTTCCCTTCTTACGCCCAGGAGCAGATGCAGCAGTGGTTCTTGGATCTTGCTCAGGGGAACATGAGCCTGGTGAACTATGCCACCAAGTTTCGGAGTCTAAAGAGGTACTGTCTGAACTTGTTCGCCAACGAAAAGGCGAGGGCGACCAAGTTCATGCGTGGATGAGATTGTTAGACTTCATGGCGTGCCTTGTTCGATAGTGTCAGATCGAGATCTGAGGTTCACATCTCGATTTTGGCGCCAGCTTCAGAAGGCTCTTGGCACTACCTTGAAGTTAAGTACCGCTTTCCATCCACAGACGGACGGACAGTCGGAGCGTACGATCCAAACACTCGAGGATATGCTGAGAGCATGTGCTTTAGTTTGGGCAGACGATTGGGACAAACATGTGAAGCTTGCAGAGTTTTCATACAACAATAGCTTTCATGCTAGTATTGGTATGGCACCATATGAAGCTCTGTACGGTCGGCCATGTAGATCTCCCGTGTGCTGGGATGAAGTCGGGGTGAGAGCAGTGAAGTCTCCATAAATCATCCAGCACTATATGGATCGAGTGCATTTAATCCGACAAAGGTTGATTGTGGCGCAAAGTAGGCAGAAGAGCTATGCCGATCAGCGGCGTAGAGAGCTCAGTTTTTAGGTAGGCAACCACGTGTTTATTCGGGTATTGTCTACGAGGAGTGTTTTTCGGTTTGGAAAGAAGAGAAAGTTGAGTCCTAGGTATGTTGGACCCTTCGAAGTCCTTGGACGAGTCGAAGAGACTGCATACCGGGTAGCACTTCCTCCTCAGTTTTCACAGATTCACGATGTGTTTCATGTCTCGATGTTGAGAAAGTACGTACCTGACCCCTCACATGTGATTCACTATGAGGCGATCGAGGTACAACCTGACTTGACTACTGAAGAAAAGCCAATGGAGATTGTAGATCGTTAAGAAAAGGCGCTACGTAATAGGACAATCTCGTTCGTTAAAGTTTGTTGGCAGCATCACGGGTTGGAAGAATGCACTTGGAACCTAAGGCGGATATGCGTCAACACTACCCACATTTATTTGGTACGTTCTAATTTCGCGAACGAAATTCTTTTAAGAGGGTAGGATGTAAAACTCGTGTTTTAAATAAAACAAAAATTCTTTTAAAAGCACTCAGACCCGGGTTGGACCCGACCCGGATCCGTAACCCGGTAGGGTTTTAAGTAAACCCTGTAACCGCCCGACCCTCTCCCTTTTAAAAGAAATCGCAAGGGGGGGGGGGGGGGGGGGGGGGGGGGGGGCAGGAGAGGCATCACGCAGCCTCTTACCTCTTCCCCCCCCCCCCCCCCTCTCTCGTTCTTCTTCCTTAGTGCAGCAGCACCAACCATGTCGGCCGACGACACCGGCCGATTCCAGGTATGTCGTCCTTCCTTCTTCTCCCTCTCTTCTCTCCCTTTGGCGGCTCTTAGGGTTGCCGGGAGGCCGGCAGGGAGTCGATGCCCCCCCCCCCCTGTTGCGCCTCTCTCCCCTTTTTTGTCTCACCGCGTTTGCTAGGAGACCGGCAGGAGGCTGACGGCTCCCCCAGCCGTGTCCAGCTCCTCTCCCCCTCTCTATGTTCGCAGGGAGGTCGGCAGGAGACCGGAGGCCCCTGTCGTGCCTTTCCCCTTTTCTTTTCCCTCCTTTTGGGGGCTTGCCGAGGGTCGTCAGGAGGCCGGAGGCCCTTGCCGCCTTTTTTCCCATATGTTTCAGCCAACAGGCAGGGGCCCCTACCTGATCCCCCTTGTCGGGGAAACCCACAGGGGCTCATCTTGGTTGGTAGGAGCTATCTGTGCACGTCTCCTTGTGGTGGGACTTTGCAGATTCAAAACCCAGGTGGTGTCCCATACGGTAGGTGGAGTCCTGCGCCGAGCTGAAGGCCCAGGTTTGGGTCCTTCTGTCATATAGGGCTTTAGAGATATTTGGCAGGGATCTGCCTGATCCTCCTTTTCGGGAAAGCCAGCTGGGCTCTGTCAGTCTGGCAGGAGCGGTGGATGCGCGACACCTTGTTTTGGGGGAGGAAGGGGGTCGTGAGTTCCAACCCCAAATGAATCTTGGCATGATTTGAGGGAACTCAGGCAGTTAGGCGGGTGGTATGGTTGTTTACAGATTTTCTCTATGTTCGGCAGATACCTCCGACGACGCCTGATTGAGTCATTTCCTCGCCAGGTGATCAATCCTTGGCCCAATACTATGCCTCTGTTAAGGCTGCCTTTGAAAGGCTGAATGCTCATAGGCCTCTGTGTTGCTCAAAACCAAGGCTTTAAAACCCGTGACTCGGGACTCGACTCGTTCTTTATTGATTTGTGACTCGGCGGGTCAACTCGGTGACTCGGACCGGGTTTTGTTAACTTTTGATTTTAAAAGAAAAACAATATATAAATTGTCATTTAAACATATAAAGGTTTGCAGAATGACTTAATATGGCATGCAGCAAGGAGATATGGACAAATATGTGCCCTGATATAATGATATTCATTTTATAACCTCTACATAAGGCACATCATGGAATATCAATGGAGTGGATAATCATTAAGTCTATTTCTTAGCCACATTCTGGAAATGTACTTTGAATAGCAAAGGAATAGGCAAGGAGGCAATTCTAGTTTTTTATTTCTTTGCCATAACTGTAATCAACACGGCACTATTGTCCAAATGTATGTAAGAATATAAAAACAATTGCAAAGAGCTATAGAGGTTTGCTTGAATTTGATATCTATACAAGCACTTTGACTAATTCATGACTTGAATTAGAGGATGTGGTCACCATGAGTTCAGTCAGCTACTACCTACGGTTCCTAAAATGGTCAATCATATATGCTAGCTTGTTTTAAAAGTTTCAATTCCCTCTCTAACAAATCCATAAATGTAAATTAGGGATATATGTGCATATTGAAAGTTTACATAATGCCCAATATCAACATAAATAAGCAATTTTCTCATGTATGAAAACTATGCAGGAAATATATTAATTGCACAACTATAAAAAGACTACTAATATTTGAATCTGTACAATGCGTGTTCACATAGCAAATGGATGATGAAACCTAAATGTGACTTCCTATAGGCACATTTGACCCTCTATATATAGTGAGAATCATTTCTTTAAAATATTTTGCTAGAATAAGTTGATAGCTCCGGGTGAACAGCAGTTCCAACAGCATGGCGATTTTATTCTATGGATTTAAATGATTTTTTATCTTTAAATGATTTTTATATTTTTTTTATACAAAATCTGGGGGTAACCCTTGTTAAAATATATGTACTTATATATTTCGAAACTGTAATTTGAAACTCAAAAAGCAAATTTCAAACATCCCAGAACTCGCCCGAGTCAGGCCGAGTCAAGCCCGAGTCTTGGCAAACCGAGTTTGCCTTGCCGGGTTGACTCGCTGGAGGGCCGAGCCGTTGACTCGGTGAGTTTTAAAACCTTGCTCAAAACAAAAGGATCATCAAGAACGGTTCCTCACAGGCCTATCGTCAGAGTTCTCAGTTGCAAATGTTCAAATGTTGATCGGGTCTGATGTTCCTACTCTTGTTGATGCATACAATCGATTGAGTAGACTTGTCATCTCTCTTCCACAATCTCAACCTGCATCTCAGTCACCTGCTTTAGTTGTTTCATCTAGTTATGGATGAGGAAATACTATGAATATTAGAGGCAGAGGTCGTGGAAGAGGTATGGGAGGTAGAGGTAAACTCCAATGTACCTATTGTGGAAAATCAGGACATTTAGAAGATCGTTGTTGGGATAAACATGGACGGCCTGCATTTTCACGATTGAAGCCAAATGTTCCAAAAGCTAATGCTATAAAACTAGAGGTGGAGCATGAAACCAATTCTCCTAGTGAATCTATCACTCTTAGCCGTGCAGAATATGAGGAGTTGGTTTCTCATCGTCCTTCAAGTTTCTCTTCTCCTGTTGCTGGTGTGGCCTACTCTACTGGAGACCATCTTTTTCCCCATGATAGTAAGTGGATTATTGACTTTGAGGCATCTAGACATCTATGTGGAAACTCTCAAAAAATTCCAGATCTAAAGGCTATTACTGCACATCGGGGAGTCTCATTAGCTGATGGGAGTTCCTCCCTAGTTATCGGTCAGGGAAATGTCTCTATATGCTCTTCCTTGCAGTTGAAAAATGTCCTTCATACTCCATTTTCTCAAAGTTTACTCTGAGTGAGTTGCCTTACAAAAGAGCTAAATTGGAGAGTGATATTTGATGATATGTGTTGTCATTTTCAGGATTTGCTGACAGGGAAGAAGATTGGTGGAGGCTATGAAGAAAATGAAGTCTACTATCTACATCACCCTGTGGGAAACATTTATGTTGCAGTTGATTCTTCCTCGAGTCCTGTTCAGTGGCATCGTCGTCTCGAACATCCTTCATTGTCGAAGTTTCGTCCTGTCATTCCTCAAATTCCGTTTACTACATCATTCCAGTGTGAAGCATGTCAGTTGGGCAAGCATCATCGGAGTTTGTTTCCTTCTAGTCAGAGTCAGTCCAGTCATAAGGTCTTTGAACTTCTTCATGCGGATGTATGGGGTCCTAGTAAGATTCCTACCAGGACCCAATGTCATTATTTTCTTGTTATCGTCGATGAATTTTCTAAATTGTCTTGGGTGTTCTTAATAAAAGAAAGATCTGAAGTTCCTAGTATCCTCAAATCATTAGTTATTGAAATAAAAACTCAGTTTGAATTTGTTGTCAAGATTATCCGCACTGATAATGCCCTTGAGTTTAAAACCAAAGCATTGTTGCAATTTTATCGAGACCATGGCATTCAACCTCAAACCACTTGTGTCTATACTTCCCAACAAAATGGGGTGGCTAAGCGAAAACACAGGCATCTCCTTGATGAAGCCCACACTCTTATGATTCAATCCAATGTTCATGCTTCATATTGGGGTGATGCGGTTATCACAGCTTGTTATTTGATCAACCGCATGCCTTCATCATCCGTGGAAGACCAAATTCCTTTGCAAATCCTATAATCCTAATGTACCTCTCTTCTCTCTTTTGCCCAAGGTATTTGGGTGTGTTTGTTTTGTGCACAGACTCAGACCTGACCGTGATAAATTAGCCACTAAGTGTATGTTTATAGGCTATCCAAAAAATCAAAAAGGGTATCGATGTTATGATCCGATTTCCCGTCGGGAGTATGTCAGTGCGGATGTATCCTTCCTGGAGTCTCTTCCATATTATTTCCTCTTCTTGTCCCTCCTTTTCCTTTGGAATCGGTGCCCCCATTACCGAATCCAACTCCACCTTCAACTCCACCTACCTCATGGTTTCACAATCCTCCACTGATGTATATGCGTAGAGCTCCACCTCCTCCAGTGTCTCCATCTTTTTCTTATTCTGAGGTAAGTGCTCCTGATAGCAATGACATTCATGTTGATGATAACAGGCCAATCGCTCTACGAAAGGAAACACGACAATGTACCTTATATCCTATGTCTCAGTTTGTGTCAGATGTCAAAATTGGTAATCAGATGAAAGCATTTATTTCAGCCTTATCTGCCGAAACTATTCCTCCGAGTTATCAAAAGGCAGTACTCGATAGCAGGTGGAAGCAGGCTATGCAAGATGAAATGAATGTTTTACTGTCTCAACAGACATGGGACTTTATTGATCCCCCATTGGATGCGGACATTGTTGGATGCAAATGGGTATATACGATTAAGTACAACTTAGATGGTTCAATTGAAAGATACAAGGCCAGGTTAATAGCAAAAGGTTATACTCAGACATATGGTGTTGATTTCTTTGAGACATTTTCTCTCATCGCACGGATGAGCACCATCCGTCTTGTTCTCTCAGTAGTTGTTCACCATGGATGGAGTTTGTGTCAACTAGATGTGAAAAATGCATTCCTATATGGGGATCTGTCTGAGACAATATACATGCAACAACCTCCTGCGTTCGAGGTTGAGGGGGAGTGTCAGAAGGTGTGCAGATTAAGAAAGGCGACATATGGTCTAAAGCAATGTCCTCGTGCATGGTTTCAAAAGTTGTTTGATGTGATGTCAAAGTTTGGTTTTAATAGGTCAGCGTCAGACCACACATTATTTATTAAGAAAACTAACTCAGGCCTAGTAGTTATGGTGCTATATATGGATGACATCATCCTTACAGGAGATAACACGAAAGATATTGCAGCTACAAAGGCTCATCTTCAAAAACATTTTGTTACAAAAGACCTTGGTCCACTTAGATACTTTCTGAGCATAGAAGTGGCCAGGAGCACTGAGGGCGTGGTTTTGTCTCAACGAAAGTATGTTCTTGATTTATTAAAAGTGACAGGAATGTTGGGAGCTAAACCAGCAAATATTCCCATGGATCACAAAGTTCATTTATTGGATGAGGGGTCAAAACCTGTTGATAGCAGGAGCTATCGCTCATTGGTAGAGAAGTTACTATATGAGACACTGGCTAGACCTGATATTGCTTTGGTTGTAAGCAAGCTTAGCCAATTCATGGACAAACCGACTGAGGTACACTGGAATGCTACAATGATGATACTCAGGTACTTAAAATCTTCCCCTAGAAAAGGGTTATTATTCAAGAAAGGGGGCACCCTGGAGGTAGTTGCTTACTCTGATGTTGACTATGCTAGGTCTGTAGAGGGTAGCAAATCTACCACAGGATTTTGTGTATTTGTGGGAGGTAACTTAATTTCTTGGAGAAGCAAGAAGCAAACTGTGGTTGCTAGGTCGAGTGTCGAATCAGAATATAGGGCTATGGCCCAAACGGCAACTAAATTGATGTGGATTTGAACTGTGCTGACTGATCTTCAAGTGAAGGTTTCATCTCCTATGGTGATGATGTGTGATGACAAGGCGGCTACATATATAGCCAATAATCCGGTATTTCATGAGAAGACAAAGCATATTGAAGTTGACTGCCACTACATAAGAGATATGGTTCAAGCCGGACATATCTCTACCAAGCATGTAATCTCTGAGGATCAAGTTGCAAATATTTTTACAAAGCCTCTTGACAGACTCAGTTTCTCAAAATGTTGCAGCAAGCTGAGCATGATTGATATCTATGCTCCAGCTTGAGGGAGAGTATTAAGATAAGTCGACCTCTTAAAGTTTTATTTATACTTAAGGCTGTTTTGGTATTTTCTAAATAATGAGGGACCCATATGTAAATTTATTCTTTTGGCTAATCTCTATTTAAACTAGAGGAGATTAGACCTAAATAAAAATTAAGACATCTCTCTCTCTCTCTCTCTCTCTCTCTCTCTCTCTCTCTCTCTCTCTCTCTCTCTCTCTCTCTCATATTCCCATATAGTATTCTTAGGCGGCATCTCCACAAAAATAGCAGAGGATATGTTGATGATCATGCTGGATATGAAATTAAATAAAGCAAGACCAGAATGAAATCCCTTTGTGAGATCATTAATCAATGAAAAGACAGAAATGTCTAAAAAGAGAAAAAATAAAATAAAAGTGTTCCTTCTGGAATACATATCCCGTGGCCAAAAAAATGTCCAACCTGAAATTCTATTTTCAATGGTGGAAACCAGTTCTACCAAAATCAATATAAAAGTCACATTTGGTGCAACTTTGTCCAGATAATAAGGAGAAAGGAATTAAAGAGGATACTTGTTGAGTCTCATCAGGAAGCCCATTTTGGTGCTTTGAAAAACACAAAGGTATGAAATATAAATAACGGGCATGATAAACACATAACAGACCAGATTAAAAATGTCAAATATCATGAAAATCAAGATTCAAGTGCACATGAACACAAAAAGGGTAAGATAGAACTGCTAGCAAACTGAAGTTTTAGTTCAATTTATTAATAGACTGTAGGTTCAGCTACAACAGCCATCACCTTGACTTTAAAGAAATCTATCAGCTCAATCTCAAAATGAAGTTCATCATGTTTGGGAAAGTCCTCAGCAGCTACAACTGGACAATCAGGTTCACCATAATGCATCTCCGGTTTCATCTTCAACTGCATACATAAAGTGCCAGAATTGTGTCAGGAAATAATCTATTAAGAAAAAGGAACTTCAATAAACAAAAAATGATGCCACCAATTGGTTATAGTTTGATAATATAAAACTCACTACGTTGATTATTGTGTATATGAAAACTTAATTTTCAGGTACTTGAAAAGATAGCTGACCACAAAGACCAATCTTAATCAAATAGCACATACACACCTGAACATACACATGCATGTGCATGTGGGCACATACACACACAGGGGCCCACATAAAACACCACTTGTATTAGAACAAATCCTGGAAATTTTTGCTAGGATGCATTTGAGACTAAATAACCCTCTCTATACAGCTAATCATGTTGCTTGATAAACGAAACAAAATGGCAAGGATACAGCAAATGACTTGATAAGTAAAACTGAAAAGTTTTGGAGGGAATCACTAGTAAGAACGTCAGGCATATAACTACTCAAGACATTGCCACGAGATATTTATTGCCATAGGTTGCATGCAATAATCAAAATCAACAAAGTTGTCACGATGCTGAAAGTACACAATACCAAAATACAAATTAAAATACTTGTCTTCAAAACAACCAAACTTCAAGGAAAAATTTATAAATGGGCATGATCCACATGTTCTCTAACATATGAGTTTCCATATCTTATCATCATCATAATTGGTTCATCACCATCCCATGAGACTTCCCACATGGATATCACATTACTTTCATGAATAAAAGAAAAAGGGAGATTGATAACATGAGCTGGTGGTTCATAGATTGTCAAGAAATATTGTTATGGGTCATGCACATGATGTTCAAAAGAGAAAGCTAACCACTCATAATCCAATTGGAAAAACAATTACCATTGGCAGCCTAAGAAATAGAATTGTTCAAACCGTAGCATCATGAAGGAAATAACATGTGCACATCATCCAATCATCTAAGTGATGCAAAAGATTTCAAAAATGCATTGAGTCCACCAGACTTGTATGTATAAAATGTCAAACTTTTACACCAACCAGACCAGAAAGAAGAATAAAGATGAATCAAGAACCCATCTTAATGTTGGATCATTGGTTTGCAAAGTAACTCGATGATACATAAGCTCTACTCGAATAACACCAACACACTATCCTCACTTTCAGGCTAAACTGAGCTCCATCAAAATGAAAGAAAATACATTATAAAATAGAAAGACTATAATGGATAATAGTACAGCAGTCCATGAGAATGGATTGTGATACATTCACTCAAGAATGTAATGGAGGTGTAGGTAGAACAAGGGAAATGGGGAAGAAGATGTGGGTTGAGTCTTGGGAAACAAGATGGAATAGGGGGGTCAGCTAGCTTGGGAAGAGAGAAGAGGTTGGGCTACTTGGGTTGGTTTGAGTGAGTAGTTTGAGAGGTTAGGAAGGGGTTGGGGATAGATAAATGAGAATCTTAAGTGGTTAGAGGTCTAATGGATCAAGCCTAACCCTTTTAGAATAGGGTACACTCCCAAAGAGAATTCACAAGTGAATGCTCTCAAATTGCATTAAGTAACCAAAGTAGAATACATGAATGAATGAGCAGACCTTATATAGTCCACACCCCTCCTAACTACCCTCATTACAAGTAAAAATTGCATTCATGCCACCCCATCCCCAAGTAGTACAAAATAACCAAGAAAATGTAGAGATTTACAAGACATGCCGTTCCGCCCGAGTAGGCTTAGCTGGCTAGGTGTGGGTGCATGTATCAGATCAACCATGATAACGCATGCTGGACAATGTGATCCAAGGACAAATGATGATAATAATGTACTTGATTTTTGTCATAACATACATGAATCACACCTATGTTTCTTAATCTTCTTTTAGAACAATTCTACCATCATGAATGGTTCAGTAAGTGTAAGTAACAAACAAACACCAAATTTCTAGAGTATTAAAAGTTTAGTGACCATACCATAGCAACTTCACCCTTCAGCATAGTAGGAATTCCTTCAACAAATCCAAGTATCATTTTGCTCTTTCCTAGAACCAGCTTCATAGGTTTACCTTTTCCTGATACATAAGAATAAAATATTCAGACGCTAACCTGTTCATTATACCGTATTAGTATTATGACAACAATCTTTTTCAAAATAAAATGAATGAAAGAAGGAGATTCCTCTGTAACCATTGCCTAAAGATGGATCACAATTAAGGCCCTGATTGGGAGCTGGATATGGGAGGGAAGATGGGGATTTTATAAATGCTACCTACCCTTGTTGATGTTTGCAAGCCAGGGCTTAGGACTTTAGGAGATGGGAAGGGTGATGGGAAGGGCGATGGGCCTTTTTCAACTACACCCTCTCAAGGATGTAGTAAACTCCACGCTCATCGCTAATTTTCTTCCCCACTCCCATCACCCTTCTCATCTCCTCTCCAACACCAGCTCCAAACAGAGATTAATCAACCAATGATGGCTTGAGCTTATTGGCATCAATATAGAGTGAAAATGGCACATTTTCAAATGGGAGTGACAAGCATAATATATACAGAAAATTTGCAATGTGGATCATTTTTCATATTCTATTTATCTCTAGTTCTGTATTGACACAAGCAAGCAGCCACACACAATGACAGTAATATAAACATGAGATTGTTTTAACACATTCATTACAGAGACAGAAAATGTCTGCTGACTGATTTTATCAATGGCAATGGCATGGTCCTATCAGGCAATACCAACCAACGATGTGGCAATTAATCACAATATACTTCTCACAATGAAATTCGCTGCCAAAATGTAACAACTCACCAATGTGAACACCGGTCTAGATCCAAAAAATAGTGTGCATAGTTCACAAAATAATAAGATTATGGTGATCACTTCCCTGCGTTATGAGAAATGAGCTTAAAAATGCCTATGACATAGTCACCTTCCCCTAGGTAGCTAACATCTCCATCAGATCAAGCCCTTTACATTGAAAAACACAGTAACTGCTCTAACATTGTACAGCAACCACAACAAATAAGAAAAGCATGTCATAAGAGAGTACACAACAAATTCCAAAGTGACTGATAAATAATGGCAAGCTTCATCTGAATATTAAATATTCCATTGCTTATTAAATTTACCCTAGTATCCACAGCAAAATTAGATTGAAAAAATGAAGATCACCATGGAATATAAAAGAACAGACTTAAGAAAGAACTTGAGAGGACCCAAATTTAGTCTAGTTTGTTATGCCAATGGATACAGTCTGAAAAACATGAGCCAAGCAAAATAAATGACAGCTTAAGTACATCATACAGAATAACATTAGACCTACCCGGCACCATGAAGAAGCCAGAAGCCTTTGAAACTTAACATGATCAATTACTAATTGAAAACTAAAAGACAGCAATTTACCTCCATGTTCAGATCTTGTTGATTCAACAATAACTCCATCTAATGTCCGTGTGGTGCAATGAAATATAACCTACAAGTTAGAAAAAAAAAGTAAATTAAAAATGGAGTTGACCCAGATTTATGGAACAAAGGAATAGCAGTAAACAGAGGAAAATGCATGTTCTTTACAGTGGAATAACAATGACTGAATAAAAAAATAATTTTGCTGCCAGCTTAATTTGGACAGAGAGATCACATTATTATTACCAATTGAATACAAAGAGAAAAAAAACTTGTTCCAAACACAAAAATTATAAAAAAAAAAAGAAACTACTAAAAGGATGATGAGAGAATGTCAAAAAAATCCTACCACAAACACTAGAAATACAGTCCAATAAAATGAATGAACTTCACATGATTCTATGACAATTACTTATCATATGTTTGTAAAATATAATTGCAGACATGTGTGGGTGTGTGGGTGTTTGTGCGCACTTACTAATTCTCTAGTAGCCTCAATGATTTTCTAATGCCTGTACTAAATGCTCTGTGGTTTTGATTGCACAGATGTGATCTCCATAGTCTTTTCATGGAAAACTAGATTAAGAGATTTTTTGATGTGTAGACAGATTTTTTAAGGAATCTAAAAACGAACCCACAATGCACCAAACAAAAATTAATGCTTACATCAAAAATATTATATTCAAAGATTACATATTTATATATCTAACAAAGATTTTCTTGTTGTATGACTGTTAACAACCACCATAAATCATGCATACTGACAATATCCTTATTCCTTTCTGACAAGTTTCAAAAATGAAGCTGGAAGAGAGAGACAGCTGGGAAAGGAGTATGAAAATAAAAATTCATGAACTCCAATCATTCCTATCTACAGTTATGAATCAGGCATTTAGTGAATCCAGGCCCAATGTTGTAATTATCGTATTGGAACAAATATTGGAAGGGCTGGTGATACGGGTGTATTGTACCACACCGTATTGTATCATAAGATACAGAAAAAAAATATTTCAAAAATAAAAAATATACAAAAATAGAAAAAATCCAAAAAATAGGAAAAATTATGAAAAATCATAGAGTGAAACAAAAAATAAATAAATCAAATTTAAGCATTATGAACAGTTAAACATCAACATGTACTACTACATGATGGCCTCTTTTATGAATTTCAAAAGTACCTGATCACCCTCTTTAGGTTTAATTGATCCTCCACCAGGCCTGATGATGGCCTTCATTAGACTTCCTGGAACAATGTTCTTTCTCCTATTAAAATGGAAAGAGAACAAGTCATAAGAAATGTATACAATTATAAAGAGAAAAAAGCACTTGCAATTTGTTTTTAAGTCAAATTCTCATAGATCATATGAATATCACAAGCTTGACATGCAATGAGGCAGAAGTTACAATGTAACACGAAAAACAACACATGGATGAAGACAGCCCTAACATAAAGTTGTCCAAAAGACACATGTGACGCTATTCCAAGGTTCAAAAGCAATATACCACCACATAAAACAAGAAAGACAATATCCAACTAAGGAAGTTGAGGATTTCCTTCTTTTTGGTGTGTATGTTTCTGTGTTTTATGCATGTGTATGCATTTACACGTGTGTTTAAACATATAGATAGTTCCAGTTATAGATTTTTAAAAACATCCATGTTTAATATTTCTATATTTGAATAAAGTAATTGAAAAAGTGTTGAGAATTTTTATCCTCTTGCAATTTTAATGATAGTATTGGAATATTTTACAACAACAACGCCTTCATCCCAAACAATTGGAGTCGGCGATATGAACCAAAAAGAAAATCATTTTGGGTCCTCCACATGAATCCTTCTCCTCCAATCATTTCTATCCAATGTCATGTCCTCGGTGAGGTTCAAAGCCTTCATATCCTTTCTTATCATCTCCATCAAAGTATTGGAATATTTTCATAAAAAAAAATTTGAATAATGTTGCAATTTTGTTTTGTTACATTTGACATCTCGGCGCTTTCCACTTGCAATTTTAATGAATTTTTTTTATTTCAAACAAGAAAATCGTTTAAACTGTTTGTTTGTTTTGTTTTTTTTGTTTTTTTTTGTTGATGGAGCCACCTTTGTGTGTGTGTGTGTGTGTGTGTCTGTGTGTGTGTGTGTGAGAGAGAGAGAGAGAGAGAGTCAAATAGTCATTTCTCGTACCATATTTTATAAGTTACTACTTTTCACTTCATCACAAATGTGAGAAAGATATTTCAACCTTTAGCCAATATTTTCTAAGGATTTTCAATAGGGCTGCAAATGGTTTGAATTCAGGATGGGGCTTTTGTAAATTTTGGATGTTCCAGATCAGATTCCCCAACTTATTTTCTGATCCGAAATCCGAACAGTTTGCATCCCTAATTTTCCCTGAGAAAATTACTATTTTTGTGTGCTCTCCTTAAAAAATGCTGATACCAGCAGTAATGGTAATGCAAGGCACTTTGTGTGCATTTAGATTTATTATATTACTCCGGTCATATATGAAAGACTTCTCCCTATTTTAGGGATACAAACATTATGTTTGACCAAAAACATGAGTTCTAGCAAATACAGATTTCTTAAGAAACCAACTGGGAAACACATCCTCCAAATATTTATTTGAATAGAAATACAATTAAAACTTGCAGGGGGGAGAAAAACTCATGGTTACTAAAATGGCACAAGTAGAGAAAAGTTTCAAAATGTAATAAACAAATAGCTACAAATCAAGAATAAAAACCACAAGTGATCCAATACGCATCCTTCTAGACTAACAACAAATACAATGACTATCCAGTTCCGACGTCCCATGTGTATGAATGATGCAATAGCACCACTCCGTTCTAAACCACCTATCAATTCCAGACATACCACATTACATTGCTCGCGTGTATTCTCTATCAACACTAAACCGATATCCATCTGAAATACTGTCTTATCTCAGAGAAAACAAAATTTCCCTGATGATGCATGCTGAAAACCAATAGATCCAATGGTTCGCCGCGTTCGAAATTCAAAGTCAATGCACACTGTCACACTCAGACCACAATTCCAACCAAGAATGAAATACTATTAACGCCCAACTCGTGTGAAATATAACGAAGAAAGAAAGAAGCTAATAATAGATGGCCACTTGACCCATCCATAAAAACGTGGCAAGTGGACGTTTGGATGCACCCACTTTTGTGTTGTATTCCAAAATGCAGTATCCAAACTATACCAGTCTTCTGCGTAATTTTATGCATTATAACAGATCAAGACCACCCGTTGAAAATGGTGACTCCACTCAATCTCGGTCACAAAAAGGTTACCACCATTCTACGGCTTCCAAAACACCCAAATTCCGCAACTCAATCAACAAACTGCATCACCAAGATTCATCCAAACCCATAATTTAAGTGACCAGCACAAGAAAAACAAGATCAACACGAAATTCTGAATATAAACAGAAGGAACACGAAGTCCGTTTCCCGTAAATTTGAGAAGGGGAGGGATCGGCACCTCTCTTCGTCCTTCGACGGTTTCTTCTTCCTCGGCACGTATTCTTCTGCCGCTTCTTCATCGACAGGCATTGCTTCAAGAGACACAGAGAAATTCTCAGATCCCGATCCCGCAAACACTCAATTCAAGGTCGGAAGCAACAGAAACCCTAGGAACTATCCAGATGAGGCGAAGATCGGAAGAAGCAGAAACACCGGGAACTAACTCGAAGTGATGGCGTAGAAACCCTGACCAGGTTCGCAATCTGATCCAAACCAAACAGAAGATCGCAGAAATTCAGCAGCAGCAGCGGTGAACGAAAGAGTTCTGGATTTTAGACGAATTTGAAGGAGAAAATTCGGAGAAAATTTTTTTACATACTAAGGCGGGAAGGGAAGCCACGCGACTCCCGTTTCCGTACGAAAGACCCGGCATTCTGCAAACCAGGGGCGGCGTCGGATCTTATATATTGCTGCTAACGGATCGAATATGAGTCAGATTCAAATCCGAGCTCGAGCCCGAGCCCGAGCCCGAGCCCGAACCCAAACCCGAATTTTGCACATTTCATCCCCTGTCCGGCTGTCCGTGTCCCTGACCAAATCAGGAAAAAGATCCGATGATCTAAGATTAAATCCAGATCCGAACTATATGTGGTAATACTGGATCATGTAACAACGCATCCAAAACATACTCAACACGAAAAACGCAATGCGGCCGGATTTTGATTTTAATCTAAATTAGATCGGACCTAGAAACAAATCTGAACCCAAAAGTTCATCCGATTTAGCGAATTGGAGTCCGATCTAAATGCACATTCGAGCCTTACTTGAAGGATCCGAAACCAGAAATAATGTGTCACATTCGAAACTTATATCCAACTGTATCCAATCCATTTGAATCTTCTTTGGGGGAGGCGGGGCAATCCTCGGACCTGAGATCCCTCGTCTGAGAGGGAGTCGGACCACACCTTGATCCAAATGGCCGTGGATCTCCTTAGAGATCCACAACATTCAAAGGCTCCTAAACCCTAGACTTGTTAAAGTAGCTCTTATTAATTAACAAGGTTGAGCCAACAGGGTCCACACCTTGATCCGAATGGCCGTGGATCTCTTTAGAGATCCACAACATTCAATGGCTCCCAAACCCTAGACTTGTTGAAGTACGTCTCATTAATTAACAATTAGTCTTTGATCTAATTTAAAGGATTATAAACCAGACTCGAAACTGGCACAAGAGACAAATAAAACTCTAGGAAGTATACATGCAAAACCAGATTAACTTGGTATGGTTATTGTGATGCAACCCAAAATGAATTGGGGTGCTAGCACCTCAAAATCTGATCTTGGTTTAGCCCATACCCAATCTGCTCATGGATGTAGCCAATGCAACTTATTTGGATTTGCTGGAAAAAGGACTACTGATATTTAAACTAGTCATACTTGCATTCAATTTAATTGGAAATGAAACAAATATTTTGAAAAAACATTGATAATTTCAATTTAGAGAAAATTTCAAAAAAACACACCTAAAGTTTGGGCATTAATAAAAACTTTGGAAATTTTTAAAGAAGGCACCTAAATTTTTGCACCGTTAATAAAAAACAAACTTTCATCCATGTAACAGAGGTTATCACTAGTCTAAAAATGAGTTAATAGAGTTAATTTACTAGTTAACCCTTCAAAAACTCCTTACCTTTTTGAGGTGTGTTTTTTAAAATATGACGTTGATGGTAATCATAAGTTCACATCACATTAAACAGCAAACTTGATGACAGTAAACTCCTGCGCCTTTTTAATCAACCATGATATTTTTTAGGTGCCTTTTTAAAATTTTCCAAAACACAAGTATTTTTTCTATTAATGCCCAAACTTTAGGTGCTTTTTTGAAATTTTTCTTCAAAATATATGATTGTTTTTATGACAAAAAAAGGTACTTTCACTTTTCAAATTCAAATTTTCGAGGCATATTTTGCTATTTTTTCAAAAAGTGATTTTGATTGTTACAATAAGGCTTGTTGTACCAAAAACTCATTGCTCTTTGCTAGAGTAGGTTTAACATTAATCTCATATCTTCGTTGCATGTGTCGTATGGGCTATCTCTCTTGGTGACTCATTAGGGCTCCTAGATAAAAAATGATACATTTTTTTAAAATGCCCAGTAATTTTTTAAATGTGCACCATGTTCAAATTTACAAATATTTGACTTCTTTACGACCATTTTACCTTTCCACATGAGCGAACCTTCTAAAGTTTCATGATGCACTTTGGGTATCACAAATTCTCACTAAAAGGTAGATTCATACATTTTTTTCGTATATTGAAATCTGCATTACTATATATGGGAACTTTCATTAACTAAAATATATCAAAACTTTACAAATATTTCACTAAATTCACATGTATAGTACAAAGTTTGCATAATCAAATATGCAAACTTTCTATAACTGAAACTTGTCGTAACTTTACAAATATTTCACTAAATTTACATATATAGTACGGAGTTCGCATAACCAAAGGCGTAGTTGGGGGGCCTGGGCTGTAGCCCAGTCCTGCCTCCCAAAACAGTTAAAAATAAATAAATAAAAGCCCAGTCCTAGCCCAGCCCTGACTGCAGCAAATAGTTTGATTCGTCCATATGAAATAGATTTTTATTAATAATTGTAGCCATTTTTTATTTTATCTCAAAAAAAAAAAATCAGGGGGCGCTGCCCCCGAACCCTCGACTATCACACAAATTTTTTTTTCTACACCTCTGTTTGCCCCCCCCCCCTCACATGAATCCTAGCTACGCCACTGCGCATAACTAAATCTACGAATGTAACTCAAACATGATGTAACTTTGCAAATATTTTATTAAATTCGCATATATAGTGTGAGGTTCGCATAACCAAATTTGTGAACTTTGTATAACTAAAACTTGTTGTAACTTCACAAATATTTTACTAACTTCACGTATATTGTATAACATTCACATAGAACTATGAGATCTCTTTTAAGTAATTGATCATAAAAAAGATATGCAAATATAGGGCGATAAAGAAGCTGGGGTTTGGTGGACATTCACGCAAATTATTTGCGAAGGTTACAATATATTTGCGAACGTAACTCAGAAGTATTTATTTAAAGGAGGTTCACACAATTTGGAGGCATTCATAAACCTGATTTGCGAAGGTCGTATTGCATTTGCGAACATTCATTGAGAGTGTTTAGTTAAAGAAGGTTAGTGGTGCGATTTTTGCAAACGGTTATTTTAAAACAAAAACTGCACACCAAATATTAATTTCAAAACCAGTTCTTGCACTTGTGTAGATTAGCAAGTCGGATCGTCTCCTCAGAGAATGAGAAATAAGGCATACTGTTTTACTTAAAAACATCACTTTATTAATATTTCAAAAGAAAATAAAAGAATTACACTATATCTTTAATTACAATGAAATGAAAAATAAACATGATTAAAATGAAAGCAAATCCTAAACTAAGCTCGGGATTTTCTCTCTTTGGGCTTAATTAAAGAGGCAATAATAGATATCCTCCTCCGTAAGTAGCAACCTCTAAGAGAAAATACCTGCAAAATAAAATAACACAATTATACATATACTAACATGACTATTATCAAAATAACAAAATGCCCGCGAAACTAACAATTAAAAGCTCACATAAATTAAATATAACTAAATTCGAGAACAACTGAAAGGAAATCATTAACTAATCAAATAATCAATGATAAATCTATCTAATTTAACACTACTAGAAAACGAAAACAAAAAAAAAAAAAAACAAAAACAAAAACAAAAACAAAAACAAAAATAATAAGATTATACTAATGATCAACATAAAACCTCTATTTTTCTTAACGAAAATCAACGCACACACATATGTACCGGACCTAGCCAACACTAATATATCGACTAAATACAAAGCAACACCCGAAAATAAGAGAGAAAAAAACTAAACTATTCTACCCGATTTGTAAATAAAGAAAGCCTGAATTCGACATGACCTATCAACTTTGGACCGAAGATGGGTATGGTCAAAATAAATCAAAATCTTCTTAAATTCGGCATAGACCTCGCCAATATTCTCTAGTTACGTATCCACCTTGTCCTTGGACGAAACTCTATAAAAATTCACATGAAATGACACACTAAGACACAAAATTCACTTTACCAATTTCTAATTCTAACGATAATGCATTTAAAAATCAATTAAAATAATGCAAATCAATATAATTAAATACTAATCAGAACAAAGACTATTCTAAAATCATTTCTAAACTAAAAAATAATCACAACATGATGATGCATTGCTAAAAAATAATAAAAAATACAAGAAAATATTAAACTGCACGCTAAATGATCTACCGCTAACTCAAGTAAACACTCAGCTAAAATCAACTAATTTAATCATAAAAATATGAATAAAAACAGAATCTAACGCAAACAACAAGATGAAAATAAATTTAATCTAACTACTATCGAACTAAAATTAATAAACTACCGAAATTAAGTAGGACACGCTATACCGATTGACGTTATTCAAGTAAATCTAAATTATCTAATTCTAATTAATCTAATCTAAATAACATTTCTAAAATATGATAAAACCATTTAATTAACAATAAACTATACGTCTAATCGAATTAAATATATTATATGCCTAACTATAAGTAGTGGGTGAGAAGACTTACCACAAGCATTGTCTGACGAATTTTAGGAAGAAGAGAGCGGTTCACCTTTCTTGAAAATACGTACATACATTCTTTCCCTTACTGCACATTGATATCCTCTTGGTACACACGTCTCGAAGCCGAATTTATGAAGGGGGAGATTGATGGAGAAGACAAGATGGTCGATGGTTGTTAGATGAGATTCTTGACCACTGGTCAATAAAGGTAATTGGTATTTTCATGCTAAATCCGATTTAAAGCTTTAAAAGAGTATACCTACAACGATTAGATACAAAATACAACAAGAAGAATATATAGAACGTGAAGAATATGAAGATTTATAATTAAGAGAATCATGAAAAAAAAAATAAAAAAACAAGAAGAGAAACATGTGAAGAAAACGTGAAGAAGAAGATTGGAGAAGAGAGGCATGACTTCCAAGGTTGCTCGACGAGTTTAGGGTTGTTGTAGCTTTCTTTTTATATGATTTTTTTTTTCTAAAACAACCCTTATTTCAATCCATTTTCAAGAGTCACCTTTAAATTATTAAAAGTTACAACTTACCTCAAAGCATTATTTTTTAGCGTGTTTCGGTCTTTTCTTACCTTTAATCTTCAGATCTTAGATGGGTTCGAGTATGAATCTGATACAAGGTCCACGGTGAAGGCTTTTGATCAGATATGGATTCAAATCTCTTCGAAAAGCGTTCCCATAATCTTGAAATAGCTCTATCTCTCTCACTTTAACTCAATTTCAAGCAAAATTCTAACTGAAGCACTTTTGCACTTAAAACATTACAAACATGGATACTTAAGCCATAAAACCACATATAAATGCATGAATGTATGATAAAATGATGTGCATTTCATGCATTATAAGTTATCATATTTTGAGTGACATTTGCAAAAACAATTTGCAATGGGCTGACTATAATTGCGAAGGAACAAAATTATCGTAAAAAAGTCTGGAATTAAAGATTTTGGATATGGAAAGGATTTCAGCAAATTGTAAGGTATTTTCAAAATCATGCCATTTTGTAAGGACAATTTTATGTATTTCTTATGAGTGTGTTCATTTGATACCCCCACACACAAAAAAAATTTGAGTCCCTTGACATAGGATGAGTTTCCTATGTTGATCCTAACCATCCAGCCCAAGCATGTAGATGGCTAGGAGGTAAGAATGTAGACCAATCGTAAACATTGATTAGATAGCTACGATTGAATATAGGATGAAACCCATCCTATATTCCTATGTCAAAGGATTGGATCCGTACTTTGCAAAAATGGCTGCCTTTCTCGTGAAACAAACTGACCCTTCAACAAAAATAAAACTCGACCTTAGGCCAAATGCCATGAGAAGTCAGAGGCTTACCATCAAAGGTGACCCTCGTGTGGTTCATGACATAAGAAACACCATGGATCAACTGTTTATTTTCTAGATGGGCCAAAACAAAAAAATGAATAAAGGCAAGCTTGGGTTTGGCAGACCCTACCAGTTATACAAGTACACCATTGGGTTTTGAACCTGCAACGTCGCAACACAAGGTGACGTGCACTAGCTGCATCCAATGTACAAAATGGACGGGTGAAAATAAAGCAGAACACCAGCATCTTTAATACTCGTTCATTGCATGGATGAACAGTATCAAAGGCATGGGGCCAGGTCAGAGTGTTCTTTGATGGTGATACCGTCGGAGCTACTTTGGATGTCGTTGATCTCATGATGAACGACATCCAAACCTATACGAATGAGATGCCCATTTGGGGATGTCAACTGGTTGCATGTAACTTGATATCCGACCTGAATCCAAATCTAATTAATCGAATTCCATAGCCAAATCTAGATCAAAATAAAAATCAAATTCGGACTTGGTATTAATTTATCATTGAAATCCGAATCCAATTAAGTGTAAATATTGGATTTTGGACTAATTGGATCTGTATTTGTTTCTATCTTTTTTCATCTGACTCCAATCCGATTAGGTCAGATCCGATTTAATTGGATTCAGTAATGCCTTGGATCAGACCCCTTGACATCGCTATGTCCGCTACTTGGATGGGACTCACTTTTTATTTCCAATGTCGTTCGTGTTTCGGATGGATGGACCACATCTAGATGGTTTTAAAATGAATGGCTCACAATTATCCATATTCACTATTTGATGGATGCTGTTCATTTTCAAGATGAATGGCATCAAAGGTGCAGAGGTGACTGGCCTGATCCTCTCTCGCTCTCAAATACCATAGCAGTACTCACAAGTTTGTGTCATGACTGACAAAGCTAACAATCAGATAGGCAATTTGATTGATTGGGACGTCCTGTTTGGTGAGTCTATGAAACTGCACCATCAGATGCAAGGTGACATGATATACTCCAACCACGTCTCCTTTTTCTTATTATTTTTTAGGGCATGATGGGGTTAGGCATACCCATACCAGTTCATCACTGCTAAAAAAAATACTTATTAGTTATTAAGTTTCCTATTTTAGGAACCACTTAGAAGGTTTGTCTTTGTGGATCTTGTGATGTCCCTCTTTACCCACCTTGGCTAAACTTTCAAGTTTCAACTATAATTTTTTAAGTATAAGAGTGCATGGAAACCCTTAAATTGATACATATGGAATATGCACTTTTGGCTAAACTTTCAACTAATAGTTACAAATTTGGAGTAAAAGATTACATGGAACCCCTTAAATTGATACATGTGGTATATGTGATGTCCCTCTTTACCCAATTTTTTGGCTAAACTTTCAATTAAATGGTTACAAATTTTGAGTATAAGATTAACATGGAAACCCCCTTAAATTGATAAATGTGGTGATTAACCATGCTCGGACAACATCTTCCTTTTAAGGAATTATTGATAATTTTTTGTGACAATTCATCTCAAGCCAGTGAACCACTAACCAAATCGGTGGCTTCAATGATGATGGGGCTCCCAAGAAAGCTGAATATCAGACCAATGGCTTCACCCATAAAATATGACTAGTTTTATTATAATATCTTTTTGGGTGCTTGATTTGATTTACCATAAAGAGCTAGGTGATTTTTCTTTCAATTGGGATCAGGTGCAATCACATTTTGCAAATTAGAAATGCAAATGGGTTGGATTCAGGATGGAGGTTTTGCAATTTCTGGTTATTGTGGATTCAACTAGATCCAACTCTCCCATGTATTTAGTTGTTCTGGATCTGAACCATTTGCATCCCTAGCACAAATGCAATGTGTATCACCCTCCATCTATTGTTGGGTTGTTGGGCTTCCCAACAATTGATAGAGGAGGGTGATCAGTGGCACATTGCATTTGTGCAATATTATAATCACGTGTAAAGTTCAAGCTTAGGTAGGACGTTATGCAAACATAATCACACACACAAAATATCAGAATTTTTGTAATGGTTCGGTCAACTTTACCTACGTCCACAATTGGGCATCCATCTCTCTCTCTAGACGAGGAGGTGTACGCTTTTTTTATACAAATTATCAAGGGGTTTACAATGAGCAGGACTGCTTAAACACAAGGAATTCATATTTAGGTTGCTGATTACAACCTCAGTAGGACTTCCTTTCTACAATCTTGATCTCTTTGCAAGGCTGGTTTTCTTGGTAGGGACGACTACCGAGATATCTTCGAGATAGTTCACTTTAACGTGTAGACCAACAGGGTGAGGGACTCTTGCTGGATCTGGATCTAAACTCATCTTCACACAGTGCACCTCAACCAACCTCTTTTCCCGTCATTAAGAAACTTATTATATGAAGCGAAGATCAGGGGGAGTCACATTGCACACTTTGTGCCGCTGCACCTAACTTCCTTCCATCTCTGAGGTGTGGGACCCAAGTGCAGCGGCACACTAAAGTGTGCAATGTGATTGCACCTGATGTGCCATCATTTTATGGGAGTTTGACTTGATTTGACACTAAGTCCAGCTCAATTCTGGTGTCACACATCTAAATGTTGACTTCAAACAAGTTAGTCTCTTATGAGCATATGACTGTTAAGTAAAGCCCAGTAGATCCATCTCCTCATGGGGTTGGGCTATAGGACAGACTACACAACGTTTCCATCATGGATATGGGTCCAACTTTAAATCAACCTGGATCTAACCACTTTTATATTAAGCATGACTGGACGTGGATTACCTAACTAAATTAAAGCATGGGCCAAGCAAGAGTCCCTAACAGTCACATGCAGACTTGGGTCAAGAAAGAATTGACCCAAGCCCAACCAGTCAGCAGCCATAAAATGTAGGCCAAATTTGCAGGCATGGCCTGATAACTGATCTAATTTGAGGAAAAAAAAACATAAAAAATCTCGATGTGGGTCAAGATTATAATTTATTAAAGTAAAGAGAAATTTCAAAGTGGCAACCAACTTTTTTGGCACAAATAAAAAATGCACTTAATGGTTGGAAATTCTTAAAATAACACTAATGAGTTGTGTTTATATGCATCAAAAACAGATTTTTTCAAAATGAACTGCAGTTGCTACAAGCCTATCTTAGGTTGGTATACAGATATTACAATTCTGGCCTTCAATAACTATAATTCATTCTTGGTCTTATATGCCAATCTGAGACATAGTGAGGCTTATCAATTAGGCATATTTTGTTTTGATATCTTTTTAACTTAATTTCTGATTTTATAGTTTTTTTATTTATCCTTTAAATGTATTGGTATTTGCATAGCCATCACCTCCATGCCACAACAAATTTGTTCAACTTACAACAAAGCAGTCCAAAGTTTGGAGGAAAACAGTCATTAATAGATTTTCAAAGCTAGGTCACAATTGAGAATTTACTATAAATTTGATGCCAGAAATATCCTTGAGTTTTCTTGATTAATCATAGTAATGCTTAGGTGCATTTTTTAATTATGTTGAAAACTTGGGCCTCGATTCATAAATTGCCTTATTTAAAATAAGCAATCGAAGACTTGAAAAACAAACACCATCAACCGCTTGATAAAAATAAGGGGCAATATAACCCGGGTGGGGGGTGATCAACCAAACAACTTAAGGGCATCAAATTTTGTTTCATGCACGGATGATTATCATAAGAGATTTCCAACATATCATAAGATTCTAGTTAAGAAAATAAGTATTTTTAAATGGACGAAGGCGTCTAGATTGTTGACAGCATTGTCACAGATACCCGAGATATTTTCAAAATATCGTGATATTATCATTGTAAATTCAGCAAATGATAATATAGATAAAATATCATGATATTTTGAAAATATCACCAATTTATTAATTTCATGATATTATCAATTAGTTTTACTACTTTTATTTATTTTTATATTTTTAATATGTTTTTAATATATATTTTACTTATTTTTTCTTATTTATGTATTTTTTATCTAAACATGATATTTTCTTACTTATTTTTGTTATTTTTTAGATTTTTCAAGCCCCAAGATTTATCATCAAACATATAATATTGCGAGAAATAATCTCACCAAGATATAGCCTATGCCGATATAATTTGTGACTATGGTTGACAATAACAAGAAATGTTTAAAATACAAAATCAACCCAATCAATTACTGGTATGCAAATAGACAGGAAGGACTGGAGCCACCTTAGTTTCTCTCTTGCAAATGAGAGGAATGGTAAGTATGGGATTCAACTTCATAACCTTATGGGCCGTCTTGATGGATTTTTTCTCCTTGGGGATGTCGTCGTTGATCTTGGGAAAGATGCAACCATTGTTTGTCAAACTAAAGAAGAGGATCCAAATCAATGAGTTGTAGCTAATATCTTGTATTGAGTTACTTCAAATTCCCTTGTATCAGGAAAGGAATAAGGGATATGGATAGCAGCTAGTGCATGTCACCTTGTGTTGGGACGTTGCAGGTTCCACTATAAGAATTATGCGGATTAGCGGACGCTAACCGACGACAATTCATCACAAATCCGTTGCTAATCCATTTAGTGATGGATAGCGTTCGTCGTAATTTCTAGATCGTTAATTAGCTACAGAACTGATCTATCGTTACTTTCGTCGCTAATTCGTAATGAATTAGCGAATGTCATGATCCGTCTCTAAATAATGACTGATTTGGTTTTGCGACAGATACATATCCGTCGATAATCTATTGCTAAAATTTAACGACGGATACATAATCATCGCTAAATTTCATCGCCAATTTATCAACAGATTCGCGATGGATTATATTAAGTCGCAAAACATTGACTGATTTAGTTTTTAAGATAGATAATTGTTCGTTCGTAATCTGTCGCTAAATTCGTGATGAATATTAGTGATGATAATATTTGTCGCTAATCCATCACAAATTTAAAAAAAAAAAATATTTTGTTTGAAATATAAATATCAAAAAAAAAATCTCGTTATACAATTTATATAACCTGTGTATAAAAATAAAGTACACATAAAAAATACATATACAAAGCAGGTGAAATAAATTTAACACAAGTTATAAGCGAAACAAATTTAACAACCCACTATAATCCTCGCCAAGTTCTAATTAGTTACAAGTGAACATATACAAAGAGTTTCGTTTGAAATAACAAGTACGTGAAACAAATTCAACACATGAATCTAATCATAGGCAAGATTCAAAGCATCATCATCTTCATTGTCTCGATCTACCCCTTCATCCATGCCTCCATCAGCTCCTCTACGCTGATCATCTTTAACATCCTACAAGAGAAGCGAAATGTTAGTATTGATAAATAAAATATAATGAAATAAATTATATGCAACACACCTAATCTAAGGTAATCAAAGTAACATAACTGAATGGCACATAGACTAGCAATAAAGTGAAGGACATTAACAAAATTCAGATATATGTTCTAAGGCAGACAAAAAAAATTCATAGTGATTCAATCATGCAGATATGTGTTCTAAGGTTGTCAAAAAAATGTCATAGTCATTCAAGCATGCATAAATGTGTTATGTATCACAATCATACATATATGTGTTATAAGGCAGTCAAAAAACTTTCATAGTGATGAAATCATGCTTATATGTGCTCTAAGGTTGTAAAAAAACTTTCATAGTGATTCAATCATGCATATATGTGTTATAAGGCAGTAAAAAAAAATTCATAGTGATGAAATCATATTTATATGTGTTCTAAAGTTATAAAAAAACTTTCATAGTAATTCAATCATGCATATATGTGTTATAAGGCAGTCAAAAAACTTTTATAGTGATGAAATCATGCTTATATGTGTTTTAAGGTTGTCAAAAAACTTTCATAGTAATTCAATCATGCATATATGTGTTATAAGGCAGTGAAAAAACTTTTATAGTGATGAAATCATGCTTATATGTGTTCTAAGGTTGTCAAAAAACTTTTATAGTAATTCAATCATGCATATATGTGTTATAAAATAGTCAAAAAACTTTCATAGTGATGAAATCATGCTTATATGTGTTCTAAGGTTGTCAATTTTTTTTATAGTGATTCAATCATGCATACATGTGTTCTAATGCTATCAATAAAAATTCATACTGATTCAATCATGCATATATGTATTCAATCATGCATATACTAGCTTGAAATCTAACAACATGAAACAAATGACCTGAAACTTTATACCTGACGGAAACCAGAGCTCATGTTGAATGCAGACAAAGTTCCCCTGTCCCGAATAAAGTTGCAAAACTCATTATGGACAAGGTTGAGAATGACTCCATGTAAAAAGTCACGCATTGTGTCCTGAAGAAGCTGGCGGACACCATCCTAAGAAATAGCAGGGTCAATCAGACGGTGGGAGTTGATGCTGGCGGAAGAACTCTAAGAGCCCTGGTTGCATGAGGCAACGACTGGTGTGGTGTTCATGTTACTCCAAAATCCGAACACACGACCATTTTTGGGTTCACCGGTTGTAGTCACCCATGCTGCATGATCAAAAGGCGGATGCTGAGTGGAGTCATCGCCATATCGCTCTACCATCTGCTGCTCGTATGACTCCTACAAAGTAATGATTATAGTATGAATTAATAATTAAGATGTTTATGAGGATATTTAGAAAGATGAAATCATATTCACAAACAAGATACATTCAATTTAAGCATATTTTTATGATACATTTTTACATGGAGTGTATAATCAAATCGAAAATAACTTCATGCAAGCATGAATAGTCATGTCAAATATTGCAATACATTCAATCATTCATATCATAACAATGTCAAACATGTACCTACAATAAACACACTCCAATATCCCGCTAACTACTACCATGACTAGCATGAAATCCGAACTCCAGCAAAACAATCCTAGAGATGCACAACTAAGTTAGTGTGTGAGCAAGAAAGTGTTGCATCCAAGAAAGTAAATATCATGTGATGCACTTGCATCACTTACTCACCACGGGTATTTACCCAATTTGCATTTGCATTTTTCTTTTTTCTTTTTGCATGGTATTTTAAGCCGCATGCGATACTTAGCATTAAACATCATGCATTTTGCTTTGTTACGCACCTGCAATGCACATTTATATATGATCTAAAGGTGCATATTTTACTTAGCATTCTTGTATCCACTTTTCCCTACCTTGGGGGTTTCAGAGGTTTTACACGTCTCGAGTATACGAGCTAAAGGTCTTTGGTCACGGGGCGCATGCGGCTACGTCGTGCGAGCTGCGAAGGCACAACATATTAGCATGCTAAATAATAAGAATGAAAGAAGAAGAAGGGGCAGGGAACACATCCTTGTCAGATAGGGAAATGAAAAGGGACAAGGGGTGAATCCCTCGTGCCGAAAACCCAAAGGCAGCAGGAGGCCTCGCCCCTGCCTGCCGAAGGGATAACAGGGGCAGGGGCTAGGCCCCTGCCTGCCGAAAATCAGAGCAGGCAGGGGCCTTGCCTCTACCAATTTGACCAAGCCGGTGGCAGGGGCTTCGCTCTTGCCTGACAGAATACAGAGAGGCAGGGGTGAAGCCCCTGTCTGTTGGAACTCTGAAATGGCAGGTGCTTCGCCCCTACCTGACAAAAACTTAAGATGAACGGTCGGGGGTCGGGTGCTCGACGAGGCTGCCGGAGAGGGAGGGTGGGGTTGCCGATGAGCTGCAGGCCAACACGAGGGAAATAGGCGACCGAGGGAGGGTGGGGTTGCCCGACGAGGCTGCCGGAGAGGGGGGGTGGGGTTGCCCGGCAAGGCTGCCGGAGAGGGAGGGTGGGGTTGCCGACGAGCTGCATGCCAACACGAGGATGGAGAAGAGAGACAAGAGACGAGAAGAAAGAAGATGATGAAGAAGACAACGGAGAGGGGGGAAGAGAACACCTAAGAGGGCCGACGTTGGGTGGCCGAAATATGGTGGGCGGGAGAGAGGGATCACCCTAGGAAAAGGGGCGACAGAGGGGGAACGACCGAGGGAGGAGAAAGGGAGGTGGTCAGCAAGGTCTCCGAAAGGAGTTGTCGGTGGGTCGTCGGAGAGCGAGGGGGGGGGGGGGGGGAGATGGCGAGCATTGCGAGGGCGATCGACGAAAGAGGTGAGAGAGAGAGAGCAAAGTTAATTTCGTGCCCTAGATGAGCCGTTTTACATCGAAAATTAGCGACAAAAAAATTCTGTCTCAAAATCCATCGCTAATTAACGACGAATTAGAGACGAAAAATTTTTGACGCTCATTCGTCATGAAGTTGCAATGAAGTTTGAGACAGAACGTTTTCGTCGCTAATTAACGACAGATTTTGAGACAGAATTTTTCCATCATAAATTCCACAACTAATTCCAATTTTAAGGATGGCTAATTTTCTCTTGCTAATCCGTCACAAAATTACGAAGGATTTTTTCCGTCATAAATTTTCGTCGCTAATTAACGTTTTTCTTGTAGTGTTCAAAACCCAATGGTATAGTTGTATAACTCGTATGGTTTGTGTTTGTACTATTTTTTTTTATATTTACACGGAGAAACTGGTCCAGGATCAGAGACCCAGCCATGCTAAAAAACATTTTTTTAAATAAATTTAGATTGTAAAAATACTTCTAGCTTCTTTTAAAACCTCTCTTTCTTGTTTTGCTCTGCTCTCACGATAGACATTTCCAGCTTCCTACTTCAACGTTATTCATTACTTACTCTTTTTATTTTATTTTTTGCAAATCTGATTATAAGCGCTATCTTGAGCTTGCCCTTGCGAGATAAAAGTTCATTTTTGTTTTAAGTTAAACTTAGCTATGATATATTTCTTTTTTTCGTTTTGTTCTAACAAAATGCCTATGGAGATAAAACGAATTTAGTGTTGTTTGGATGATAAATTTATTTGTTTTTCGGACGACCTGCTGCTGCATAAAATACCTTAAGTCTTTATGGTGATGATAAAAATGAGATTGATGTCAATGATAATAAGTGTGTTAAATTCACGGACAGTCAAGGTTTAATATCCCCATGAGCATTGCCCCTCTGCACAAGTCAATGCATAGCATAGGCCCCGAGGGCAGAGGGTCCTAGCCTCAGAGTTTAACCGCTGTCAGTACTATGACTGTAGGTATGGCAGGCTAAGCTAGTGCGACCAGGTCTTCGAGCTGGGTGCGGTTTCTTCAGGTTATAAATCCAAAAGAAAAGCGATCTACTCGATACAAAGCTTGCTGACAAACCAAATTAAGCTCAAACTGTGTAGGTTAGGTTTGAGGTGAGCTTGTGCTGGTACCTTTTGCCTTGGCGGCTAAGCCAAGGGGAAACACCCCAGGACCTGGTAGGCCTCTGATTGTTAAAACCTTGAGCTTCCACCTGCTCATTGGGGAGTACACCCAGCTTCGACCTTATGGCAATGGATGCCTCCCATGGGTTTCGAACCGTGTCCAAAGGCGTAGCTAGGGGGGGGGGGGGGGGGGGGGGCAGGACTGGGCTGTAGCCCAGTCCTGCCTCCCGAAACAGTTATTTTTTTTTTTAAAAGCCCAGTCCTAGCCCAGCCCTGACTGCAGCAAATAGTTTGATTCGTCCATATGAAATAGATTTTTATTAATAATTATAGCCATTTTTTATTTTATCTCAAAAAAAGAAAAATTCGGGGGCGCTGCCCCCGAACCCCCGACTATCGCACAAATTTTTTTTTTTTTGCTACACCCCTGTTTGCCTCCCCCCTCACATGAATCCTAGCTAAGCCACTGACCGTGTCTGTCTCAGGTAAGGTGGTAAACCATGGTCACCCTTAGCCAGAAAGGGGGAGCACTTATAAGATTGATGTCACACTTTATTTTTATTTTTTTTTTGAATGGCAAGCTGGGTTAGGCATACCCCCACCCGTTGCTCAAATTTCCACTGGGTTTTGAATTTGCAACGTCCCACCAAAAGGAGACATGCACTGACAGCTCCTACCAACCATGGGGAGCCCCCATTGGTGGTCACACTAGATATTTCTTAACAAACAAGCCTGAACAATCTAAAAGTCGATTCAGCCCTGCCAATTTACACCAAGAATAGCAATTTCGACAAATATGTTCTTAGAAATATATTTTTCATGGTTGCCATTTTCTCGAGTTTTTCTTATTTGGTTGTTAAATTTCATGATAAGCGGTTTAGAAATTCAAAGAGTGTGCCAAACACATCATGCATGCTCATGCTGTGTTTGTTTGTTGAACATGTATGTTGCATCTGCTTATACAGAAAATTTAGTTTATAACTATGTACACCAAAGCCCCAAAGGGGTTTGGCATAGTGGGAGGGGACCTAGGCCACTAGACAGGTGGTCTAGGTTCAAATCCTCATGAGTGTCACCCCTTGCGCAACATGGTAACTCACTTGGGGTTAGGGCTAAGCCCATAGAGTTTTACACTGCCAGGACAATAACCGCAAGTATGGCGAGCTGAGTCAGTGTTGTTATGTCTTTGATTCTGGGGGTGGTTAATTTCTCCGTGTAAATATAAAAAAAAAAAGAATGTGCACCAAAGGCCTCAGTTTGCTCTATTTTTCTCAAGTGGTTCATCTAAAGGACTTTTGAAAAATATGATAAGCTTGTTAGGGTACATCATATAAACTTTGCCTACTTTTGAGTTTGTTGAGTCATCAAAGCAGATCTGTCCAGTGGAAAGAAAGAGAAACTGAGTGCTCACTGAAAATCCGAGATTTGTGGTTGATATGTTTTCATTGTCACAATAATTTGTATTTGTTACACTACAAGAATGCAGGTCAATAGCGGCGATACAACTCACCGCTATTCTCTATTTCTTGCCACTATAGGCTTATAACGGCAAGAATTCACAACAGAAAATCATCAAAAAATGATTTTTATTAAGTAATAACGGTCATATTTATAGATCGCCGTTAAAGGATGAACTAACAACAACGAAAAATCTCGCAAGAACTAGGAACACCAATAACAATGTGACAATCTTTAATGACAATGTTGTTTTAAGGCCGAGAGAGAATATAACGGTGAGATACCTGACTCGTCATTATAGGCTACCTATAGGTTATAACAATGAGATACTATTCTCACCATTATAGGCTATAACGACAAGACCAATACTCGTTGTTATAGGCTATACGAAGAGAAATAACTTGCTGGTATAAGCTATAATGGCGAGACAGGGATCTCGCTTATAATGGTGAGACATGGATCTCCTCGTTATAGGTTATAAACCTGCAAACAAAAAACAAAAAATTAATTTTCAAATTTGTTTTTACAACTTTAAACATGAGGCAACATTGAAGAATGAACATATAGATTTAGCAATACAAATGGAAGCATCTCATATTTAAAAGCTTCATCAATTTCACTAACAAAATTCATCGATACCATACAGACAATTGAACTTTGAATCTTTTCACCAAAAAAAGATTAAGTTGAACGATTTCCCATCTCAATTTCATGATGATAATATATCAATGATAACATATGAAAAAGCAGAAAAGACCAAAATTTACAAATTTAGATCTCCCTGTGGCTCTCAAGCCCTTATTAAGTATGTGATAGAGTTTGATAGTAACATCAAAGCGATAATGATAGCATTCTGCCTGACATGATAAATCACAAGAGGCAAAGAAATGAAAGACAATTCTTGATATGTTTTATGTTATCAAAATCAAGGATCATGCAAAAAACTTGGAAACTCACATCCGATTCATCCCTTGAACCATCATTAACATGAACCAGTCTACATATATATGAAAAAATATGAACACATATACTGATATATACCAAAATCCCTCATGTTAACAAAACAAGAAGATGCTTAAAAGAGAAAAAAGAAGTTTACAACCCCTCAAGTTCCAACAAGCACAGGGGTCAACAATACTTGCTCCAACAAAAGTTTCCAAAAATACAATTAGTGCTTCGGTAATAAGCTGTATTTGGCAAAATATATAACCTTTTTGCCAGTGAACCGATAGGTGCTAATGAACAATTACCTGCAGATTGAATATAAAGCAATTTCCCACGAAAAATTTTGTTGATTGATAGAATGAAAAACTAAAGCAAACACATGATGAACATTTATCTTACACTAACCCGTAAGATCAAACATTGTAATGAAAATCAAACATTCATTACATGCCTAATAATAATAAAAAACACAATAAACCTTAAAAACCAATTAAATATTTACGTTGTTTAAAAAATAAACTAAATCAATAACCTAAATCCTAAAAAACATCATGCATTATGCCAATTGAAAAATAAATAAATAAAACCCTTAAAATCAAAACAAGCACTCATTTATGATTTGAAAATAAATAAATAAAAAGAAACAAAGAAGAAGAAAAAGTCATAGCCCGACGGTGTCAAAGAGGAAGAAGAGGCTGCCGAAGAAAGGGAGGGGGGAGGCTACTGAATAACACAAGGATGGGGGGAAGGCAACAAGGTTGATGGCAGCCTGCACCAATGGCCGACGGACAACAGGAGGTGGTGGCGCCCTGCTGGTTTCGTGCATCATATATCATAAGAGAGGGAGTGTTGTGTAGGAGAGAGAGCATACATGAGTGGGAAGGGAGTGTTGTGGTGGATTGATTAGTGACCGACAAAACAAAACCGAGGGAGAGAGGGATTTGAGTGAAGGAGGGAGCAGACTGGAGGGAGGGAAGGGTCGACGACAGCTCCATGAACGGTGTCCAGAATCCAACATCTGTGGGTGGTTGGGGTCACGACCACCAATGGTGGAAGCGTGGTGACACGGTGGTGGGCGATGGCATTGACAAGAAGAAACTGGAGAGAGTGTCAGAAAGAGAGACTGTGGGGTTGCAGGGAGGGCCGAAGTAGTTGATGCTGGAGGCAGCCAATGGTCTGGCAGTGGTCCATCTTGTGGAGGGTTAGAGAGAGAGACAGTAGAGAGAAAAATGTTAAAAGGGTTTGTTAGGTCCCTTTTATAGATGTCACTATATATAACAACAACATAACTATCATTGTTATAGATTAAAACCTTATTATGATAATATAATTATCATCATTATAGACTAAAACCCTATAACTGCATGATCCATATCTCGTCGTTATTGCTCTATAACAACTAGATCTTTTGGCTGTTAAATATACCCGTAAAGTATTTTAATGACAATATCTAATAGTCAGATAATCTCATTGTTATACATGTCTTTAACAGTGAGACATGTGCATAGGCAAAACATTATAGGAAATATTCATTTCATTGTTGTTGATAAGTTAATATCACGAGATTCATGGTTGTAGTAGAATAATAACGGAGACATATTTATGTCTGCTATTAACTATCAATTAACGGTGACAAAAATATCATTGTTACATTATCAATAGCGGCGAGATTTTGTCTCACTGATATAGTAGTGTTAATTGCAAACTGTATAGGCTCCAAGTGAGAGCATATCATTAATTGAACCAAGTACCTTAATTTCAAGAAAAGAGATAAGTGTCATGGTTATTTGACACAACAACATTTCATGTGGGGCCTGTATTTTGTAGTTGTAGACCCACGCAACATGAAACTAACCGGCTCCTTTGATCTTAACTTCCCAAAAGCTCAACCTGCATTCTCTCGTTGACCAATGTCGCGGCTTTTGCATTAATAACATCATTCTACATTGTTATTATTCTTTAACACTTTTAAAAATCACTTTTCGTTTAATGATTTTTCAAAAAATCACTGGTATGTTCAGCAATTTCTGCAAAATACGGTGTTGGAGTTACTTGATCCTATTTCTAATACCAACTACTATGGAAATCTAAAACAATACGAAACGATATTCTTAAACATAGATGATAATTTTCAAGATCACTTATTTCAAAGGGCAGTCGCTTCATATTAGTTGTATATAAAAATTATTTATTTAAATTATACACCTATCAGATGAGAGATTGAATAAAACAAAAAAAAATTGAAAAAAAAGGATGTAAGAGCTATTTCTCATGCATGTACGACTTTGGCCCACGTACATGGGGAGGGTGGTGTATGTTCCCCCTGGATGATTCACTGAATCCCACGTCTGTGTTCGGGGCTTTGAATGAGCACCATGTATACTGGTGTTGTTGCAAAGACTTAAGTACCCTTTCTTGCTATTCTTCTCATAAAGTGATGGTTTGAGAAAATGACAAAAATGCCCTTCATTCAAAAAAGAAAAAACAAACAGTTCAAAAAAATGACAAACATATCCTCCGTTCAGAAAGTCGAGGATGATGTTGACTCTTCAAAGTCTTCTTCTTCTTTCTCCGTTCAAAAAAAGGACAAACATGTCCTCCATACAGAAAGTCGAGGATGATGTTGACTCTTCAAAGTCTTCTTCTTCTTTCTCCGTTCAAAAAAAGGACAAACATGTCCTCCATCCAGAAAGTCGAGGATGATGTTGACTCTTTAAAGTCTTCTTCTTCTTTCTCCGTAAAACACTGTAAAACCCTCTCCCTCTCTCTAGAGAAGAAATCAAGGGAGGCAAAGAGTTCTCCCTGGAGAAGGCCATGAACATCAACCCTCTCACTCTCTCTCCCTTCTCTCTCGACTTCTGTGCACATCCAACAGGCGATCCTATATTGCTCCATCAAACACCGACTGCCCTGCACACTGACTGTAGCATCGTTCAACTTGAAGAATTGTGGAGTTTGATTCAGAGTTTTTGCCCTTACAGGAGAAAAGTTTGGGGGTTCCTCCCAACGTGGGTAGCATCGTTCAACTCGATTCGTTGTGGAGCCAGATTTAGAGTTTTTGCCCTTACAGAAGGAGGGTCCGGGGGCTCCCCCCCAGCGCGGATCCCGTCGATTTGTAGTATTATCGGCTTTCCTACAGCGATTTGTAGTGTTATCGGGCTTTCCTACAACAATTTGTAGTATTTTCGGGTCTCCAACGAGCCCCACAACGATTTATAGTGTTATCTGACTTTTCAACAACAATTTATAGTGTCTTCCGCAAATCGCTATAGCGATTTATAATGTTTTTGGATCTCACTATAGCGATTTGTAGTGTCTTCCACAAATCACTATAGCGATTTATAGTATTTTTGAATCTCACTATAGCAATTTGTAGTGTTTTCTGCAAATCGCTATAGCGATTTATAGTGTTTTTGAATCTCACTATAGCGATTTGTAGTGTCTTCCGCAAATCGTTGTAGTTATTTATTCAAAAAAAAAATTGGGGCCTTCCAATAACGATTTGTAGTGTTATCGGGCTTTCCTACAGCGATTTGTAGTATTTTCGGGTCTCCAACGAGCCCCACAACGATTTATAGTGTTATCCAACTTTTCAACAGCGATTTGTAGTGTCTTCCGCAAATCGCTATAGCGATTTATAGTGTTTTTAGATCTCACTATAGCGATTTGTAGTATCTTCCACAAATCGCTATAGCGATTTATAGTGTTTATGAATCTCACTATAGCGATTTGTAGTGTCTTTCGCAAATCGATATAGCGATTTATAGTGTTTTTGAATCTCACTATAGCGATTTGTAGTGTCTTCCGCAAATCGCTGTAGCGATTTATAGTGTTATTCAGTAAGCAAATCGTTATAAATTGCTACCCGAATTAGGACCAACTTGTCAGGGACATATCTCTTTAACCGAAGGTCATATTGTAACGCCCTAAAAATCCAGGACTTGTAACTTTTTAGAAAAGTTTAGAAAGCTTTGAAATCATATAATAATCAGAGTTTAAATAATACTTTAGCGGAAAATGATATTTTTAAAACCACAAGTCAATGGACCTTGAGCACATTACAACGTAAACTTTCCTTTTGTCAAATCCCGCACAACCATTAAAATCAAATGGTTTAGAAACGGAGTTTAAATAATTGAGAATTCGTTTGTTGAAACCAAGAAGAAGCTTACTAAAACAGTTTTATTAACTCACGGTTTAATAAAAGAGAAATTTTGAAGCACACTTTATACCAAATTTACCAACATGTCCTCAGGAGCGAAACGTCAGGAAAAAAGCTCTATCTTGATCTCATCACGCCAGCGTGCCATCGCAGACTGTATTAGCTATCCAAAACCTGCGCATAAAATGGGTCAGTTTCACTAAAAACTGGTAGGTGCACAGACAGGACAATATAGAACATAATTAAGAAGAATAATTTAATATGTCAAGTAGACAGGCAATTAAATAGCAATTTGCTTTCAGCAGAGTCATAGAGCAAACTATCATGAGCATAATGCTAAAATTATTACTAGCATTTTAGTGGCACAAGAAAGTTAACTAGCAGAATACAATGCTTCATCAACCACACACACAATTCCATAAGTATTGAACATGTTGTACTCTATAACTTTCATATGTGCATAACTGAACACATTGTGTGATCGGATTTAAATTATGTTTAGATATTAACTGGCCAAGCGGGTACGCACAAGGCACGACTCTAGAAACAGCCTAGACTGATCCGGGGGTTTATTATGCTATGTATATTATGATAACCCGGATAACTGACTGAGTCCACACCTAAGGGGACGGTCGGTGACCAAGAGAGAAATCCCCAAAGCAGCATAAACAATGGATGCATCCCAAACATGGAGAGCTACCACCTAGGATAATTATGGTAGTCCCATTCCCCTAACTCCGATGACTGGGGAAGCCAAGTCTTTTGCTCGTAACTGCCATTAATGGCCTGTCCATCGAAGTTTTGTACCTTCTTGTTCTCTCTCCTGACAGAAGTCAGCAATTCGAATAAGTACATGAGGGGTAGTTAACTGAAGACCCATTCTACATACTTTGGTCTTTCGACCAACTCGAGTATCTTGCCGGTGAAGGCGAAAACATCACTTATTTAGGTGATCACAACATTTTTTTATTTGCACTCATCGAGGTTGCCACAACCTACTCATCCAATCATCGCAACGTAAGAAGACATACTTGTCAAAAAGTACGGTCGTACTTGTCAAAAATACGACTACGATGAAAGGGAAATGGTTCCACAAAAGAAACCCCAACAGATATTATCTGCAAAAGAATTAATACAACACATCCTGGCAAGATAAGTCTTGAATTCAATTCAACAACATTTTTCATATTTTATGATGCAAGGTCATCTCGGATCTCTCGTCCGATCAACAAAGTACTTAACATGTTGTGCATGTCTAAAAGTACGCTATACTGAACCAGGGAGGTGTGTGGGCTTCTCAAAAGGAACACCCAACACACAACTTCATAATGATCCAAAGAATAAAGGAGTGTTTATTTGACACGATTCATCCTTAAAAGCCATAATGCCACATTAAGTCATTCACGCAAGGCACAACACTATCAAACTCGCATCCAAAATTTATCTTAGTATCGACATGTGACACTAGATTGATAAATAAAGAATGGGTCCTTCAACAGAACCCCACTCATTCATATGCTCATGCCCCTGATCGGGGTTATTCGAATTGGGTCACAACTCGAATCGGGGTTATAAAATATTTCTCCCAAGTGTGCGGACTTGGGAGGACTCAAAAGCAACTTCGACATCCTGCGAGGATTAAAACTTAACTTTGCAAAAGCTGTGCCATTTGAAGAGCACTGGGTTCGCAGGAGGAAACCCTCTTTTAAAAGAACTATAGCGCACAAGTGCAACTTCTAGTGTTTTGAAAACAAGTGATAACAGGATAGACACAAGACTACATTTATGTAAGTACATATTTACCATGAGTGTGAGCATATGAAGGTTATAACATGTCAGCAAACAACTCTCAACTTGCGATGTCGCACATCGAAGGAAAAGCACATAAGTAATACACGAGGTACCAAAACCATACATTGACCACTTAGACAGGCAAAAGACATAAGGTCATAAGTAATACATGAGACACGAAATCATACCTCAGTCAAAGGAAATATGCAGGCAGAAATGTATACAAGCAAACAAGGGCATATGTATTTCACGAAGTACGAAACCACACCTCAAATTCATAAGCAAACTATGCAAAATAATGATCAAAGAATGAAATTGTACCTCGACCCATGAGCATACAAACATGATAATACGCAATGCAGAAGCAATATAACTCTAAGCATATCTAGCATGGCATCTTAATCATTTATACTTAAATACGTTTATCAATTGCCCTTTGTGCGACTTTACCCTACCTCGGGATGTCGTGCAGTTGCGTCCGTCTACGGGTGTGGATGATACGAAGGTCGGGCCTCGGAGCGCGAACTGGACTCGTTGCGAAAATCTGCAAGAGTGAGAGTTATTATGACGTAGTTGTCAAAAATAGCAGAAGGCCACTGGTAAGTCATGCCCTGCCGACGGAATCAAAAGAGTGGCAAGGGTATCGGCCCCTGTCTGACCAAACAACGAATGACAGAGGCCTCGGCCCCTGTCTGACAGGACAGCGGATGGCAGGGGCCTCAGTCCCCGCTAGACAAAGCAGTGAATGGCAGGGGCAGAGGCCCCTACTGGCCAAAACACGAACGACAGGGGTCTCGGACCCTGCCTGCCAAAACAACAAACGGCAGGAGCCTAGGCCCTTGCCTAACAAAAGAAATAAATGGCAGGGGCTGAGGCCCTTACCTCACGGAAACAGCAAATGGCAGGGACTTGGGTCCCTGCCTGACAATATTGGACGACAGGGCCTCGACCCCTGCAAAACAATGAATGGCAGGGGCTTCAGTCCCTGCCAGACAAAACGGAAACTGGCAGGGGCCATAGCCCCTGCCTGACGAAACGAAAAAATGGCAAAGGCCCCGACCCCTGCCTGACGGAACAACGGCGAAACAAGGGGGAAGGTGCGACAAGGAGGGTGTCAGTCCCCTGCCACCCTTCAGGTAGGCATAGAGGGAAAAAGGAGGGCACGACACAGGCGGTATGCCGTCTGTCGGCCCCTCGGCAAGCCCTCAAGGAGAGGGAAAGAAGGGAGGAGGAGTGCCGCAGGGGTGACTGCCCCCCTGCAGGCTCACCTGCAACCTCAAGAGAGAGGGGGAGGCGACAGGGGCCCCGTAGGACACCTGTCGGGCCTTCGATGGGCACAGACGAGGTGGGAGGGCGCGACAGAGGCCGTGCGCCGCCTGTCGGCCTCCCGACGAGGTGACAGAGAGCGGGGGGGGGGTGAGGAGGAGAAGAGGGAGTACCTGGAAGGGGAAAAAAGAGAGAGGTGAAGATGGAGGGCACAACAGGGGCCATCGACCTCCTGTCGTGCCTTCCGCCGAGATGACAGAGAGAGAGGTGAAGGGAGGAGACGACGTACCTGAGAAGAGGATCGCCGGCGGTGGTTGCAGCGGCGGTTGCGATCGGACCAGTAGGAGGAGGGGTCGGTCGGGGTTGTCGGCGAGGAGATCGAGGGCGACGCTGGGGGCGAAGGGATGTGTGCCCTCCCTCGCCCCTCTGTAGTGCTTTTAAAAGCCTTAGGGGGGGCGATGAATGGGGAAACTCTGATGGGTTTCCCCCAATATCCCCGAAATCGAAGGTGGAGGGGGGAAAGGTGTTGCGGCGCTCGGGAAGGGGTTTTCTCAAAATCTCCTTCTCGAGTCGGGTTATCTTAAAACCCTATCGATGGCGGGCTCGGGTCGGGTCCGAACCCGACCCGGCCCGGGTCCGAACCCGACCCGGCCTGGGTCCGAATTTTATATATATATTTTTTTAAATGCGGGTTTTACATCCTACCTCTCTTAAAAGAATTTCGTCCACGAAATATCATTAAAAGATTATCTGTAACAATCTGGTTCTTAGTTAATCGTTGTTAATGAGGATACACTATATGTGTGAGTGATCTCAAACACGTATGCTATGCAAGTAATCAGGACATCACATAATGAATTCTAATGAATTCTCGAGAAAGGTTCGAAGCCAACAACTCGATCGAACAGAATGTGGGCAATTTTGTTAATAATTTATGTCTTCGCAAGATTTTGCACGGAGTCACCAAAAGGGTTTGGCAGAAGACTGTAAGAATGTTTATTCGTCACCTTCTACTAGATTCGATACGAATGAAGAGACACAACAAGATATTGCTCTGGTTTGTTTACGTTCCTTGAACGGAGGTTTCTGTACTATATCATAATCAGGTTGTCGTTCGTTACCCTTACTATTTCTAGCAGACTCTTAGTCCGGAATAGCCTTAATTAATGCCCATATTTCAAGGCCTTACATGTCCAGTTGTCCTATCTTGCTTAAGTTATCCTTCTTAGAATGGCCCTAACTTTCATAGAAGACAAAAACATAACCTTGTATCAAGATCTAGAATCAGCAAGGATCTGATTCTCTAATGTAAAATCAGTATATAATCATGCTACAATAGAAAGCCAAATTTAAAGATTCATAACTGGCTATATCAAATGCTCTCAGAAGAGCATCAAAACACACCATAATACTCTACGAAATCATAATCTATAAGTTCCACGCTGGATCACCTGGTCTGAGAAATGTACGACCTCACAAGGAATTACCGCCCTAGATGGTTTACCTGGTCTTGGATAAATATACTTCCTCACAGGAATTCGCCGTCTTTGCGGCTACCCGATCTTGGACAGTATACTTTCTCACAGAGATTCACCACTAGTCGGATTACCTGATCTTGATCATACATACCCTCACAGAGAATCCTTTGCGGACAAGTCCTCAACTGGTACCGAAATCAATGATACATGCATCAAAACAAACGACGACTCTCAGGGTCGATAGCCACCAATAATGGGCAAAAGTATATATATCATCAATGAGAATCACATCATTTCATATGGTATTCAATTCATAAAATCACCCATTTCACCAATAAGGTTCCAAGAATCATAGTTCACTATTGAACTTAAACATATATTGCATAATTTCAAAATTTGAGGTCACATGCATTTCAATCATATCATACAAAAGAATATTATCCTATGCATTATATCATTGCCACCAGGAGCATTGCATTATCCAAATCTAACCTCAAAACGTGAGTTCTATACAATGTGATCCGATATATATCAAGAATCAACTAAACCTCAAGATACGTAATTTCTACGCAGTTCGAGTTATGCACACAAGATTCAAGTCATATATGCATCTAAGTCATTCAGATCATTGCATCATCTTCATAAGCATTCATAATTTATTTATTTATTTTATATCAAATCACATTTGACTATATTCAGCATGAAACACACGCACGAATCTTCAAAACATCTTAGTCCAATGTGATATCCATCAATCATGCTATACAGGTATGATATATTCTCACAAACAATCATAATGCAAACCTCTGCAACACAACTATGTAGGCGTGATGTATCATAAAAACTAAGTGTTTGTAGTCGTGAGGTGTCATTCCTCTAGATAGTCTAAACTAATGATTTGTAGGCGTATAAGTCAACCACCTAAAAGTTAATCATTTGTAGGCGTAACAAGTCAACTAATCAGTTGTAGGCGTGGCATGTCATTTACCTGCATAAGCATCATAATCATAAGGGTCTAAGTTGAACAAAATTCATACGTAATTTCATTAATAAACTTTTACTCGACAAGATCCGTACTGGAAAATAAAAAGTCTTACCCAAACTTATTAAAGTGTCTATTCGCTAATTCTCTACCTAACCCATCATGATGAAAATAAACACGGTTCACTACTCTCATTACAACTAGTGAGGCAGCTTGGGTTGTTGTTGCTGACTTTCCTTCGCGGTTCGCTTCTTTAGATCTGCTTCCTTCTTGCGACAAATTCTGGTGAAATGCCCCATTTTTTCGCAACAGAAACAACCTCCAATGTCTCGAGGGCATAGTTGTCCAGGATGACCATAATTACACTTCGAGCATTTACGACTAGACGATCGATGTAGTTTCATTCCTTTGCCTTGCTTTTGTTTCTTAGGTGGGGATCTCTGCATTGCATTATTGGCAAGTCGGCATTTGCTAACTTCCTTACTACCAACTGACTTATTGTTCTGAATATCTTTAACTTGCTTCCCTTGCTCCAAGCCTTGTGTGGCCAGATGCCACCTATCGTACTTTCGCTTATAGAGGCATTCTTTCCCTGAATGGTCCACCTTACCACAGAAAGAGCAAACAATAGAATTTCATGGGTACAATAGATTAGGGGTAACTTGATGGTTATCCATCTGTTTATCGCACTGACACTGAAAGGTGTTCTCGCAAGCCACACTATGACTTAGGTTCTGAACCATAGATTGGAGATGAATAACGGCTCCACTCAAAGCATTTATTGCCTCGCTCATCTCATTATACGACATCTAAATCGAAGCAAAATATTTTAATCAAATTAAGTACAACACAACAAAATCAATAGTACTTACCGTGCGATGCAGATGTCGGATGATCAAGAATCACTATTTTCCCTGTCGCTCTCATACCAAGTTGTAACGCCCCAAAAATCCAGGACTTGTAACTTTTTAGAAAAGTTTAGAAAGCTTTGAAATCATACAATAATCAGAGTTTAAATAATACTTCAGCGGAAAATGATATTTTTAAAACCACAAGTCAATGGACTTTGAGCACATTACAGCGTAAACTTTCCTTTTGTCAAATCCCGCACAACCATTGAAACCAAATGGTTTAGAAACGGAGTTTAAATAATTGAGAATTCGTTTGTTGAAACCAAGAAGAAGCTTACTAAAACAATTTTATTAACTCACGATTTAATAAAAGAGAAATTTTGAAATACACTTTATACCAAATTTACCAATATGTCCTCAGGAGCGAAACATCAGGGAAAGAGCTCTATCTTGATCTCATCACGCCATCGTGCCATCGCAGACTGTATTAGCTATCCAAAACCTGCCCATAAAATGGGTCAGTTTCACTAAAAACTGGTAGGTGCACAGACAGGACAATATAGAACATAATTAAGCAGAATAATTTAATATGTCAAGTAGACAGGCAATTAAATAGCAATTTGCTTTCAGCAGAGTCATAGAGCAAACTATCATGAGCATAATGCTAAAATTATTACTAGCATTTTAGTGGCACAAGAAAGTTAACTAGCAGAATACAATGCTTCATCAACCACACACACAATTCCATAAGTATTGAACATGTTGTACTCTATAACTTTCATACGTGCATAACTGAACACATTGTATGATCGGATTTAAATTATGTTTAGATATTAACAGGCCAAGCGGGTACGCACAAGGCACGACTCTAGAAACAGTCTAGACTGATCCGGGGGTTTATTATGATATGTATATTATGATAACCCGGATAACTGACTGAGTCCACACCTAAGGGGACGGTCAGTGACCAAGAGAGAAATCCCCAAAGCAGCATAAACAATGGATGCATCCCAAACATGGAGAGCTACCACCTAGGATAATTATGGTAGTCCCATTTCCCAAACTCCGATGACTGGGGAAGCCAAGTCTTTTGCTCGTAACTGCCATTAATGGCCTGTCCATCGAAGTTTTATACCTTCTTGTTCTCTCTCCTGACAGGAGTCAGCAATTCGAATAAGTACATGAGGGGTAGTTAACTGAAGACCCATTCTACATACTCTGGTCTTTCGACCAACTCGAGTATCTTGCTGGTGAAGGCGAAAACATCACTTATTTAGGTGATCACAACATTTTTTTATTTGCACTCATCGAGGTTGCCACAACCTACTCATCCAATCATCGCAACGTAAGAAGACATACTTGTCAAAAAATACGGTCGTACTTGTCAAAAGTACGACTACGATGAAAGGGAAATGGTTCCACAAAAGAAACCCCAACAGATATTATCTGCAAAAGAATTAATACAACACATCCTGGCAAGATAAGTCTTGAATTCAATTCAACAACATTTTTCATATTTCATGATGCAAGGTCATCTCGGATCTCTCGTCCGATCAACAAAGTACTTAACATGTTGTGCATGTCTAAAAGTACGCTATACTGAACCAGGGAGGTGTGTGGGCTTCTCAAAAGGAACACCCAACACACAACTTCATAACGATCCAAAGAATAAAGGAGTGTTTATTTGACACGATTCATCCTTAAAAGCCATAATGCCACATTAAGTCATTCACGCAAGGCACAACACTATCAAACTCGCATCCAAAATTTATCTTAGTATCGACATGTGACACTAGATTGATAAATAAAGAATGGGTCCTTCAACAGAACCCCACTCGTTCATATGCTCATGCCCCTGATCGGGGTTATTCGAATTGGGTCGCAACTCGAATCGGGGTTATAAAATATTTCTCCCAAGTGTGCGGACTTGGGAGGACTCAAAAGCAACTTCGACATCCTGCGAGGATTAAAACTTAACTTTGCAAAAGCTGTGCCATTTGAAGAGCACTGGGTTCGCAGGAGGAAACCCTCTTTTAAAAGAACTATAGCGCACAAGTGCAACTTCTAGTGTTTTGAAAACAAGTGATAACAGGATAGACACAAGACTACATTTATGTAAGTACATATTTACCATGAGTGTGAGCATATGTAGGTTATAACATGTCAGCAAGCAACTCTCGACTTGCGATGCCGCACATCGAGGGAAAAGCACATAAGTAATACACGAGGTACCAAAACCATACATTGACCACTTAGACAGGCAAAAGACATAAGGTCATAAGTAATACATGAGACGCGAAATCATACCTCACTCAAAGGAAATATGCAGGCAGAAATGTATACAAGCAAACAAGGGCATATGTATTTCACGAAGTACGAAACCACACCTCAAATTCATAAGCAACTATGCAAAATAATGATCGAAGAATGAAATTGTACCTCGACCCATGAGCATACAAACATGATAATACGCAATGCAGAAGCAGTATAACTCTAAGCATATCTAGCATGGCATCTTAATCATTTATACTTAAATACGTTTATCAATTGCCCTTTGTGCGACTTTACCCTACCTCGGGATGTCGTGCAGCTGCGTCCGTCTACGGGTGTGGATGATACGAAGGTCGGGCCGCGGAGCGCGAACTGGACTCGTTGCGAAAATCTGCAAGAGTGAGAGTTATTATGACGTAGTTGTCAAAAATAGCAGAAGGCCACTGGTAAGTCCTGCCCTGCCGACGGAATCAAAAGAGTGGCAAGGGTATCGGCCCCTGTCTGACCAAACAACGAATGACAGAGGCCTCGGCCCCTGTCTGACAGGACAGCGGATGGCAGGGGCCTCAGTCCCCGCCAGACAAAGCAGTGAATGGCAGGGGCAGAGGCCCCTACCGGCCAAAACACGAATGACAGGGGTCTCGGACCCTGCCTTTCGAAACAACAAACGATAGGGGTCTCGGCCCCTGCCTGCCAAAACAACAAACGGCAGGAGCCTAGGCCCCTGCCTAACAAAAGAAATAAATGGCAGGGGCTGAGGCCCCTACCTCACGGAAACAACAAATGGCAGGGACTTGGGTCCCTGCCTGACAATATTGGACAACAGGGCCTCGACCCCTGCAAAACAATGAATGGCAGGGGCTTCAGTCCCTGCCAGACAAAACGAAAACTGGCAGGGGCCTCGGCCTCTGCCTGACGAAACAAAAAAAAGGAAGGGGCCCCGACCCCTGCCTGACGGAACAACGACGAAACAAGGGGGAAGGTGCGACAAGGGGGGTGTCAGTCCCCTGCCACCCTTCAGGTTGGCATAGAGGGAAAAAGGAGGGCACGACACAGGCGGTATGCCGTCTGTCTCCCCCTCGGCAAGCCCTCAAGGAGAGGGAAAGATGGGAGGAGGGGTGCCGCAGGGGTGACTAGCCCCCTGCAGGCTCACCTGCAACCTCAAGAGAGAGGGGGAGGCGACAGGGGCCCCGTAGGCCACCTGTCGGGCCTCCGATGGGCACAGGCGAGTTGGGAGGGCGCGGCAGTGGCTGTGCGTCGCCTGTCGTCCTCCCGGCGAGGTAACAGAGAGGGGGGGGGGGTGAGGAGGTGAAGAGGGAGTACCTGGAAGGGGGAAAAGGAGGGAGGGCACAACAGGGGCCATCGGCCTCGTGTCGTGCCTTCCGGCGAGATGACAGAGAGAGAGAGGTGAAGGGAGGAGACAGCGTACCTAGGAAGAGGATCGCCGGCGGTGGTTGCAGCGGCGGCTGCAATCAGACCAGTAGGAGGAGGCGCTGGTCGGGGTTGTCGGCAAGGAGATCGAGGGCGGCGCTGGGGGCAAAGGGATGTGTGCCCTCCATCGCCTCTCTGTAGTGCTTTTAAAAGCCTCAGGGGGGGCGATGAATGGGAAAACCCCGATGGGTTTCCCCCAATCTCCCCGAAATCAAAGGTGGAGGGGGGAAAGGTGTTGCGGCGCTCGAGAAGGGGTTTTCTCAAAATCCCCTTCTCGAGTAGGGTTATCTTAAAACCCTATCGATGGCGGGCCCGGGTCGGTTCCGGACCCGACCCGGCCCGAGTCCGATTTTTTTTTAAATGCGGGTTTTACACATATTCAAAATCCGTAAAAAATGGTGTCTTCGTTATGTAGTCTAGTTTATTCCTGTAAATTTTAAGCAATTTCTATTGTCATTTCATTCCCTATTTTAACTAAAAACCACACCCTTATTATTTTGTGTTATTTGAGTTGCACAACACCATTCTCGCTTGACATCCACATCTTGATTCTGGCATGCTCCCTGTTGGATTTTCCATTGATTTCTTCCAACCTTGCTTGGAACAAACATATGTCTTTCTCACCACGACACCCTATGCATTTTTTGACCACGACACCCGGGACCCGTGCCAGGGGGAGCCCCCGGACCCCCCTTCTGTAAGGGCAAAAACTCTAAATCAGGATCCACAACGAATTACGTTGAACGATGCTACCCACGCTGGGAGGATCCCCCAAACCTTTCTCCTGTAAGGGCAAAAACTCTGAATCAGGCTTCACACCGAATCAAGTTGAACGATGCTATCCACGTTGGGAGGAGCTCCCAAACCCTCCTCCTATAAGGGTAAAAACTCTGAATCAGACTCCACAACTCATCAAGTTGAATGATGCTACCCACGCTGGGAGGAGCCCTCAGACTCCCCTTCTGTAAAGGTAAAAACTCTGAATCAGACTCCACAACTCTTCAAGTTGAATGATGCTACCCACGCTGGGAGGAGCCCTCAGACCCCCCTTTTTTGTAAGGGTAAAAACTTTGAATGAGACTCCACAACTCTTCAAATTGAATAATGCTACCCCACGTTGGGAGGAGCCCCCAGACCCCTCTTCTGTAAGGGTAAAAACTCTGAATTAGGATATACAACTCATTTAGTTGAATGATGCTACCCACGCTGGGATGAGCCCCCAAACCCTTCTCCTGTAAGGGTAAAAACTCTGAATCAGGCTCCACAACAGTCAATGTGCAGGTCAGTCGGTGCTTGATGGAGCAATGTAAGATCTTCTGTTGGATGTGCATAGAAGCAGAAAAAGAAAGGAGAGAGAGTGAGAGGGTTGATGTTCATGGCCTTCTCCAGAGAAGATTTCTTTTCTCAGATAATCCTGCAGTACAGAGACTGGGTCTTAAATAATCATCTTCGGGGCACTTAAGTCTTTACAACCACTCCTTTTCAAGAATCGTCATTTTTTTTTTGCACCAATGGAGGAGAGGGTACTTAAGTCTTTGCAATCGCATCAAACTCCAATGCTAATTAATGCTGACAAACATGGGGATACAAGACGCACATGCTTACATACGTGGTGCTCTTTGGGACCCCCGAACATGAGATGTAGCTAACTGCCCTGTTCGGGGGGGGGGGGGGGTGGGACATATAACCTGCTTCGACGTACATGCATCTTATTTCTCTTGTTTACTTTTTATTTAATTTATTCTTTATTTTTTTAACAATTACAATTAACCAAAGGCCCCTACTAAGGAGAGCAGATCAGGTGATCCAACAAATCACTTTCCTTCATCTGCAATATGCACAAAGACCATGAGACCCGACCCTTGTGAGATGAATCAATGGCTGGTGAAGATGTTAAATCACCTGATCTGCTCTCCTTACTAAGTTGCCCTTCAAAAGTCTTGTCTTGTTGCCCAAGGGGATTGGCTTAGTGCGGTGGGAGCGTCACCCCCCTGTGCAAGCAGATGCACAACATAAGCCTCAGGGAGTCAATGCAACACAGCCAACCCAAGTGGAGGGCACAACTTGGTTAACAGTGTATTGAGTTCATGACATTACTAAGGCTATCAGGCGTAGATCTGGGCCACCAAGCAGATCTCGAGTCATTATCTGGTGAAATCAGTAGGATGTGAATCCTGACCTCGAACTGAATCTAACGCGGGTCTCACCATGAGTATCCAGATTTTCTAGATGAGAGAATCTCACAATAAATTCTATTTTTGGTTTTTGTAAAATATGGCAAAGGGTAAGCTCACGGAGTTTTACGTTGTTAGGACTGTGACAGTAAGTATGGTAAGCAGAGCCAGAGCAGTTAAGATGGTTTCTCTGTATATATATATTTAAAGATTGAGAGTAATGAGTCGGTGCTAAACCCATTTGGTATTAAACTGCGTGCTAAATGGGGTTTTCAGCTTCTCTTGTGCCTTTTATGCAGTTCCGACCCTATAAATGTGTTGGGCATGGTCGATTTGTTAAGAATCCACACCTGAATCATGTGTTTCTGGAAAAAAAATGATCTTTGGAAATTTACAAAAAATTTGGACTGTTGATTTTTCAAACTTTATAAAAACCCACCCATGTGCTAGAATCAAACGCTTCAAGATATGGTCCCATAAAATCAAGTACATAGATCACATCTCTGCCGTCAGAATTTAAAAATAAAATGAAAAAAACCCAAAAAACCTATTTAGCACACGAGCACCAACCCATTACTCATATATATATATATATATATATATATATATATATATATATATATATATATATATATATCGGAGCATTTGATTCCGAGGATACATTTTTATAAGTTTCAAAATCAGCGGCATACAATCTTCATAAATTTTTGAGGCTCCAAATGATCTAAGTATCGATTTATAATAAATCAATCATGTCGAACACATCTGTAAGGTCAGTATTTTGAAAAAAAACACCAAAAAATTTCATTAGAGAGGTTCGGAAGGGTTTCTATTGGGGAGGTTTTCATATATATATATATATATATATATATATATATATATATATATGTGGCAAATGCACAAAATAAAAGTAAGATATAAAGACAAAAAACTTAAAAAAAAACTATTTTATCATTCTATTTTATCCAAATAGACTATTACCATTTGAACTTGGCTAAGACCTACTTGGAAGAATTTAAAAGGGCTAACATCTAATTGACCTTTATTTTTCCACAAGTACAATTTTGTAAAGAGCAGGTGAAGGTCTGCTAAAGAGGGCTCATGCGTGAATGGTGGGAGGAGCCAATGATGCAACATGTGAGGCCTACTTTGATAAGTTGAAGCCAGCAGGAAGACAGAGGAGCGACCCACAAGGTAGCCCTATTTATTTATTTTTTTGGCCTGAGCTACCTGCCAACATATCATGTGCCTCCTTGGAAGCTTGAGCCCACGCTCACTTATCACCTTGCTGTTTTTTTTTTTAATGATGAGAGGAACATAGGCCATTTGATGGGCTTCCCCTTCTAATCATAGTGTCAAATCTCGAAATTATGAAAATATTTCGAGAAATTACTCGAAAGTTAAAAACAGTAATTTCTTGCGATTTTTTCAATTTCTTGTGAGTTTTTCATCAAAAACATAAATAAAGCGTTTTAAATACAAAATTTATGCTTTTATCGGTTATTTATCATGAAAATCAGTGTGATTTTTATTTATATTTTCTTATAAAATTTATTTTTATATGTTTAATTTGTTTTTATTAATAAGATTTTGCCAAAAAATACAAGATTTGAAAAAAAATTCCAATTTCTCGTGGCTGTTGATATTTGGGCGTTTTTGTCACTGTGCCTCCTAAATAGCAAACCCTGAGTGGGTGCCCTAACCCGTGAATTTCACCCACCCAGCATGCCAAGGGCAATAGATCCTGGGCAAGATTGGTTCCACCACCATCTCAAGAACCACTACCAAGGGAGCCTCCGTGTGGTTGGCAGGAGCTGTCAGAGCAGGTCTCCCTGTGGTAGGGCGATGCAGGTTCAAAACCCCATGGTAAGTTGAATAGTAACTGGTGGGGTCTGCCTAACCCCAGCTTGCCTTTGAAAAAAAAAACAAAAATCTCAATAAGCACTCCGAGGACTTGGGCAACCCGGGGAGGGATCCACCCAGGGGTGAACACCAGGCCAGGTGCCTGTTGGGTTCTCGGGCACCCGGCCAGATATGGGCTGGGATCGGCAGGCATTTGACAAGGCAGCCAGAATTAAGTTGGTCCGAGCCTGGCTCGATATAGTATTGGGTGGGGGCTTGGGCTTATATGCTGGCTCAAGTTGGGGCTTTATGGTTGGTTAAAAACTATATTAAAAAAAGAAAAAGAAAATTTAATCTCTCAATTCACAGATTATGCTTAAGACATGCAGAACATGGGGGTGCTTTGTATTTTTTTTCTTTTTTTTGATAAAAAAAACCCTTACCAAGAACTGGGTCACTTAATGGGCCGGACCTGTGCGAGGCAAAACCCCAAGTGTAATCACCAACATCAGTTAAAGGCACCCTCACATAGGGATGGCAGTGGACCGGGGGAAAGCGGGGCCCTGCCCCGCCTCGCCCCGTTTGCATTGGGGATGAAGGGTATGAAACGGGGATGGGGACGAAGGTTAAAATCCATCCCCGTCCGGGGGTGGAGGCGGGGATGGACGTGCACTTTTCCCCGCCCCGCCCCGACCACTTTTCCCCGCAATATCCCCACCCTGCCCCGCCTCATCCCGGTTTGAACCGGGGATGGAGGACATGAAACGGGGATGAAGGCAGGGGTGGAGGATAAAATCTTGAGGCGGGGTGGGGGTGGAGACCTTGTCCCCCGCCCCACCCCGCCCCACTGCCATCCCTACCCGCACACCCGATGAAAGTCGGGGGGACAAAATAGTCTTGGCATGATGGGCCGGGCTGCTTGTATCAATCATTGGCACAATCTGTTTTGCTTTGGGCCTTGGCAGCATAGATAAGTAAGCAAGGAACAAACCAACCCTCGGCTTGTCTGGCAGGAGAAGTTAGTGGACGTCACCTTGTGTTGGGACGTTGCAAGTTCAAATCCCAATGGTATATGGTTGTATAACTGGGGGTCTGCCTAACCCAGCTTTAAATGTTGAAAAAAAGTTGACAAGAAACAAACCATCTGATGCTGCAGGGTCTGGGTTTCCAACATCTGGTTTGCAAACCCATCCAATCTCCTGTCAGGAACCCCATGTCCACCATGTAAAAATTAGATTTGGGTCGGATTTGGTTTTTATTGTACCACTTAGATTTGGATTTAGCTTGAAAGTTTTTGTTTTAAAATTCGAATCTGAATCCTCATCTGATTAAAAGAAACCCTGTCCGTCGGATTTGGTATAAGCTACATCTGAACCGATTCCAACCCGTTTACATTCCTGTCCACCTACAAAGTTTGGCAAGACATAGCATTGGCAGTACGGCAGGACCATTTGGAATCCACCAGGCATTTATATTTAACCGTTTGTGGCCCTCCTCTTTGGCATTTATCTTTCATGGGTAGTTAATAGGAGTTTTTAAAAGGCAAACTTGGGGTTAGGCAGACCACTACCAGTCATACAACTATACCATTCGGTTTTGAACCTGCAATGTCCCAACACAAGGTGACGTGCACTAGCTGCTCCTACCAGATAAGCCAATCCCCATTGGTATATAGTTGGATAGTTTAAATGGTTCCACAATAATTTTCAGAGCCATCCATCTTGTAATTGAACAACATTTAAAGCACACAAAAAATGAAAAGCTGAAAAACAAGGAAAGGTAGTGGTGTTTGGGTTGCCACTCATGTCAGGGATGAAAGGCATCCAAAGTACCTCTGACGATATTATCATCAACGGTACCTCTGAGAAAAGATGAACTCGGATCCGATCCTGGTCCATACTTGGTAAAAGAATATTCTTTTAGATTGAAAATCCGCTTATCTTAATCGAAACTTGGGTCAGACTCAAATTCGTATAAAATTTTATAAATCATACATGACCCTTCGGACATCATGAGTCCGACCCGAATAGTTAAGCAGACCCTTCTTTGTAACCAAACCTTGACCCTATAGGATCCAGTACAGGTCAGAATAGGTCCACCCCGAGTGGTTGACACCCCTAATTTTATATGTGCCAACATGCATACCTACAACGCATCATTCTAGCCACCAATTACAAATTGAGCACATACTTTAAGCCGATGAAGGAACATAATTACAAGGTAGGTCATATACGGGGATCCAAAGTTGGTGGTTTATAATTCTACTAAAAAAAAGTAAAAACCATCGATGGCACCAGATTTTCCCAAAACAATTGCAGCATTTGTGTGCACGACAGTAACTTATAAGTGGGGACTGTATAAAATATATAAAATAGCTTTAAAAGTCATATGATACTCCAAATAATGAAGAACTTAAGACATATCCCGAGCATATAACCGATGAGCGCACGTATAATAGAAAGTCATACGTGGGAATGAATAGACAAATAGAGTAGGTGAAGCCCAACTCATGGCACAAGAGGCAAAACTTCAAAGTTTCTGTGCTTACATCCAATACATGAGGAGTTGGTGAAGTGCCTGATTATTTGCAAGCGAAGCAAGTTATATGTCCCCCCCCCCCCGAACAAGGGAGTTAGCTACATCTCAAGTTCGGGGGTCCCAAAGAGCACCACGTATGTAAGCATGTGTGTCTCGTATCCCCATGTTTGTCAGCATTAATTAGCGTTGGAGTTTGATGCGATTGCAAAGACTTAAGTACCCTCTTCTCCATTGGTGCCAAAAAAAATGACGATTCTTGAAAAGGAGTGGTTGTAAAGACTTAAGTGCCCCGAAGATGATTATTTAAGACCCAGTCTCTACACTACAGGATTATCCGAGAAAGAAATCTCCCCTGGAGGAGGCCATGAACATCAACCCTCTCACTCTCTCTCTCTCCCTTCTCTTTCTGCTTCTGTGCACATCCAGCAGAAGATCATACATTGCTCCATCAAGCACCGACTGACCTGCACATTGACTGTTGTGGAGCCTGATTCAGAGTTTTTACCCTTACAGGAGGAAGGTTTGGGGGCTCCTCCCAGCGTGGGTAGCATCATTCAACTAAATGAGTTGTAGATCCTGATTCAGAGTTTTTACCCTTACAGGAGAGGGGTCTGGGAGCTCTTCCCAACGTGGGTAGCATCATTCAACTTGAAGAGTTGTGTAGTCTGATTCAGAGTTTTTACCCTTACAAAAAGGGGGGTCTGAGGGTTCCTCCCAGCATGGGTAGCATCATTCAACTTGAAGAGTTGTGGAGTCTGATTCAGAGTTTTTACCCTTACAGAAGGGGGGTCTGAGGGCTCCTCCCAGCGTGGGTAGCATCATTCAACTTAATGAGTTGTGGAGTCTGATTCAGAGTTTTTGCCCTTATAGGAGGAGGGTTTGAGGGCTCCTCCCAACGTGGATAGCATCGTTCAACTTGATTCGTTGTGGAGCTTGATTTAGAGTTTTTGCCCTTATAGGAGGAGGGTTTGGGAGCTCCTCCCAGCGTGGGTAGCATCGTTCAACTTGATTCGTTGCGGAACCTGATTTAGAGTTTTTGCCCTTACAGGAGGGGGGTCTGGGGGCTCCCCCGGCATGGGTCCCGGGTGTCATGGTCAAAAAATGCACATAGTATCGTGGTGAGAAAGACATATTTTTGTTCCAAGCAAGATTGAAAGAAATCAATAGAAAATCCAGCAAGGAGCATGCTAGAATCAAGATGTGGATGTCAAGCGAGAATGGTGTTGTGCAACTCAAATAACACAGAATAATAGGGGTCAGGTTTTTAGTTAAAATGGGGAAAGAAATGATAATAGAAATCACTGAAAATTTACAGAAATAAACTAGACTCAATAACGAAGACACTACTTTTTACGGATTTGGAATATGACCTCCGGTTAAGGAGATATGACTCTGACAAGTTGATCCTAATTCGGGTAGCGATTTACAACGATTTGCTTACTGAATAACACTACAAATCGCTATAGTGATTTGCGGAAGACACTACAAATCGCTATAGTGAGATTCAAAAACACTATAAATCGCTATAGCAATTTGTGAAAAACACTACAAATCGCTATAGTGAGATCCAAAAATACTATAAATCGCTATAGCGATTTGCGGAAAACACTACAAATCGTTATAGTGAGATCCAAAAATACTATAAATCCCTATAGCGATTTGCGGGCTCGTTGGAGACCCAAAAACATTACAAATCGCTGTAGGAAAGCCCGAGAACACTACAAATCGTTGTTGGAAGCCCCTAAAAAAATTTGGTTCGGAGGGTGCTGCCCCTCGGAATCCGCGCCGGGGGGGGAGCCCCCGAACCCCCTTTCTGTAAGGGAAAAAACTCTAAATCAGACTCCACAACTCATCAAGTTGAATAATGTTACCCACGCTGGGAGGAGCCCCCAAACCCTTCTCTTGTAAGGGCAGAACTCTAAATCAGGCTCTACAACGAATCAAGTTGAACGATGCTATCCACGTTTGGAGGAGCCCCCAAACCCTCCTCCTATAAGGGCAAAAACTATGAATCCAGCTCCACAACTCATCAAGTTGAACGATGCTACAGTCAGTGTGCAGGTTAGTCGGTGTTTGATGGAGCAATATAGGATCGTCTGTTGGATGTGCACAGAAGTAGAGAGAGAAGGGAGAGAGAGTGAGAGGGTTGATGTTCATGGCCTTCTCCAGGGAGAACTCTTTGACTCCCTTGATTTATTCTCTCTAGAGAGAGAGAGAGGTTTTTAGAGTGTTTTACGGAGAAAGATGAAGAAGACTTTGAAGAGTCAACATCATCCTCGACTTTCTGGATGGAGGACATGTTTGTCCTTTTTTTGAACTGTTTGTTTTTTCTTTTTTGAATGAAGGGCATTTTTATCATTTTCTCAAACCATCACTTTATGAGAAGAATAGCAAGAAAGGGTACTGAAGTCTTTTCAACCACACCAGATTCTAATGCTTAGTGATGTCAACATACACGGGAATACGAGCCCCATGTGCTTGTATAAGTGGTGCTCATTCCAAGTCCCAAACACAGACGTGGGATTCAGTGAATCATCCCGGAGAACATTGCAAGCATGCCCACAAGTTAATATATAGGCAACTTATCGTTTGCCACCCATAAAGCATATCAGCTATATATAGCATATATATCATCAACTTATCCACCATTATAATATAAATATATATAAGTAAATTAGAGGCACTTGATCAGTAACCAATTTATGACGACCGTAGGTATGGCAGGCTGAGTCAACGCAATCAGGTCTTCCTGCTCAGTGTGGTTTATTTAAGTTATAAATCCAAAACAAAGTACATAAACAGATATGGTGAAAGGTACATCTCATATTTTCGAATTTGAATTTAGAAACGGAACCCTTCCCGGCGCTAGGCACAAGTGATAAAGCGCAACTGGCTGTCTTCCTCTTTGAAATCCACAAGCCAGACAAGAAATTGGCAGCTTATTGCAGTATGCTGTTTCTAGTACAGAGGTTCAGCCTCATTCAAAGTCAGGGATCCAAATTAAAGTGAAAAATCCAATTTATAAAAGCCTGAGACAAAATACCAGCTTGTCTGGTAGGAGCAGCTAGTGCACCGTCACCTTGTGTTGGGACGTTGCAAGTTCAAATCCCAATGGTATCGTTGTATAACTCTGGTAGGGGTCTGCCTAACCCCAGCTTGCCTTTCAAAAAAAAAAAACCCTCAGACAAACTGCACATAGGCACGCATCGTGCCTTAAAAAGTGGAATCCACAAACACACACACACCCACACCCACAGGTGGATTTTAGATTTGAAGATCTAAGAAAATATCTCCCCTGATGTAGAGCAAGAGTAGGATGTTATTCAAGTTCAAGAGATCCGCTTAGATCCGTTTTGTAGTTTGGACTTTTTATTTGAGTTTTCTGTTCTGTAATGGATATTAGATCCATGTATCAATTTAAAAGTCTATGGAAATTGAGATGTCTTTAACTATATCTGTTAGAATAGGATGTTAACAAAAATGTACAAAAGCTCTAAGAGTTAAGAGTCAGTTTTGATAATTGAATTGTCAATTAATTTTTGTCTTTATTGAATTTTTAAGTGATTTTAACTTTATTATTTCCTTATTTTCAAATAATTTTAGATATTTTTAACCATTTCTACATAATTTAGTTTGTAGCTACACTTGGGTATGAATCCACCGGTTTTCAAACAGGAAACAGGCCACACTTCAAGCTCCAGCCAACTTAGCCTAGATAACACTGGCAGAAACATGCAGGTCTTTCGACATAATGCAAATTGCGCATTCCACATGTCGTAAAGGCATTATTTGGGTCTTTTTTGTTTTGGATTTATAACTCAAAGAAACCGCACCCGGGCACGAAGACCTTGTCATGCTGGCTCAGCCTGCCATACCTACGGTCATCGTACCGGTGGCGTAAAACTCTGAGGCTATGACCCCTGCTCCCGGGGACTATGCTGGGTTGCACATAAAGGAGACACCCATGGGAATGGAACCTTGACTAGGCTTCTAATGGCCAAGGCTCCACCCTACTACACCAAACCCCCTTGGGGCAGGCAATATTTGGGTTGAAATTCAATTTTGAAGCTCACACTCGGACCCACACCAAGTACTGAATGGTTTCACATAGTTCAGCGTTGAATCAGCCACCAATTAAGCACACCAAGTTGAGAAGCCAGTTCTACACCAACTAAAGGCTAGACATAAGTTGGTGGCTCAGCCGCACAACACCTAAAAAAAAAAAGATAAAGAAAAATGCCATCCTCGGCTAAATCTAATGCAAACTATTCGGATCCAGAATAGAGAGTTGAATCTGAACCAGCCAAAAATTGCAAAGCTTTCATCCTGGATCCCACCTATTTGCATCTCTTATCTTTTTTTGAGAAACCACCCTCAAGATCAGAGACCTAGTCGCGCTGGCTCTGTCATCTGTATTTACGATCATTGTCCTGACGACGTAAAACTCCATAGGCTTACCCCTCGCCCACAAAGGAGTCACCACGCTTTGGCTCGTACAAGGAGTGATGCCCATAAGATTTGAACATAGACCACCTGCTTAGCGGCCAAGACTAGGGATCGCAGTGGACAAGGCTCATCCCCTGCCCCGTTTCAAAATCTGAACCTTCATCCCCGCACGAGGATGGATTTTAACCTCCAGCCTCGCCTTCATCCCCGATCTAAACGGGGGTGAGCCGCGCAGCCCGGTTTCCCCTCGATCTATAGTCATTCCTTAAAGGATTGGGGATGGAGCAGGGCGGGAAAACGCGGGGATTGAGAAGGGGATAGGGCGGGAGAAAGTGTAAGTCCATCCCCGCACGGAGATAGATTTTAACCTTCATCCCCGTTTCATGCCGTTCATCCCCTGTCCAAACGAGGTGAGCCGGGGCCCCATTGTCCCCCGATCCACTGCCATCCCTAACCAAGATCCCATCCCACTATGCCAAACCCCTTTGGGGCCTCATTTGCATCCTTATCCGAAATAGACGTTGCATAGTTGCATCTGCAACAGCTGAGATAAGACGGCCGGCTAACAAAGTCAACTTCAGATCCACCAAAGAGAACTCAAGTGTCACACCAAAAAAGTAGGGCTGCCAATCATCATCTTAAGCATCTCCTCGCTTCATCTTCACATTTCTTACCAACTAATGACTGCACCTACTAATGACTGAGCCAACAAGGGCTCAGTGCACCTGGCCAGACAGATTGGTTTTTCTTTTTTTCCATGCAAGATGGAGAAACCACCCTTGAAATCGAGACCTAGTCTCGCTGGCTAGGTCTGCAGTAGTTATGTCCCAACGATGTAAACCAGTGGCACACCTCTTGCCTACCCTTAGGGAGTCACCAAGCTTCGGCTGAGCAAGAACTTATCACTTAAGTAGGCATTGCCCTTATTAATGCACGAACACTTACCAACCGTCTAGTGGCCAAGGCCCCCCACTGCGCCAAACCCCTTGGATCAGACAGATGGGTCCGCTTAAGGCCTTCAAATTAGAAGTCAGCTGAGAGTTCCAAACACAATTCAGTCTAACGGCAATTAAACCTCATTCCGCAGAGATTTTGTTCATTAAGGCACGTTTGTGTGCCAAGGAAAGCGGGCTGTTTTCCATGAATACATTTTCGCAGGGCCCACAGTGACAACACAAAAAGCAAAATCCACCAATTTCGCAGAAAACCCTTGACAAGCGTGCCCAAAATACACACTAAATGTGGGTTTTCGGCATGAGGGGTCCGATTTCATTTCCGCAGCAGACGTTCCCCGTCCGTGACATGCAAACGGCCCCTAAGAGAATCATATGGTAGCTTTGGAATTAATAGTAGACAGACAGGTTACCCACATGAAGAGCTCTCCAAAATTTTAGGTGATGAACCACTGAACCAAAACATGACAACGTGCAGGAATATGCCACTAGGTCCACCGCGTCTCCCCCTACTCCCCTTGGTAGATCAACTAATCAAACTTAGTGTATAAAAATACACAAAGCATATTTTCCATATTTGTTAGGGTTCTTTCTGTGGATCTAATCCTACAAATATGATGACGTTCACCATGGACTAGGTGGTTTTCATCAAGTAACTGTGACGTGCATGTGGTTTTTTAAGACTTGAAAAGAAAGTCCCACAATGCAAAAATCATGTTATAACCTCTAAAAGCATGATAAAAAAACATGAACCCCAACAAATCACTGTTAGCTCAGATTATCAGATTATGAGCAGGCGCAGTTTCCAACCAGGAGAGTGTGAATGCAGCCCAATTATATAAAGTTAAATGCCCAATAGGGGCAAAACGCCTGCTTTGGCGTCTATCAACCAAGAAAGAAGGGCAGAAAAGGGTATAAAAACATAGGGGCAAGATATTATATCTGAACAACTCATTGCTCTTAAATAAAGTAACTAGTGGAAAAAGCACAAGCAATTGAGAATTCAAAATTGCACATGCAACGATGATAATATCATAATAAAGAAATGCGCACCCCACACCCCCGTCCCATACCTTTTCTGCTTTTTTCCTCCCACAAAGCCGAGAAAAAAGAGAAAAAATGGTGTGAAGGACCATCGGTCACAATCCCACACGAACCGAACCGGCTGGTCACGCCAGTCCCACCCGCCAAGGTACGACAGGGCGACCGCCGAACGCCTTTCACGCAGAAACATGCTAAGCAAAAGCCGTTCACCCCGCTCGAGAGATTGTAAAACAGAAAAGAAATTGTAAACAGAGAACCTCTCTCTCTCTCTCTCTCTCTCTCTCTAAGCAAATAAAACAAGCGCAGCAGGTCTAAGTCATCCAACGCTCTTCGAGGCAGAGTAGGACCCACCAAAATGACAAGTGGAACCCTGACCACACACCACTTAGGCCGGCAAATCCTTGATGAATGATGCCTACACAGTCTCTCCAAAAAACACACCATTCAAAATTTCTCTCTAAAAGACATACACCATCCAAAATCTCTCAGGCAAAACAGGACCAAAGGCTTTCTCTCACTCTCTGGACCCCAGCTGCACACGTACCAACTAGGCCGGCAAAGGCTCCAAGCCTCACACACACTCTCTCTCTAAAAAACAAGTATTCAAAATCTCCCTAAAAAACATATACCATTCAAAATCTCTCAGGCAAAAACACGACTACAACGACCAAAGGATAGGATGGACAAAACTAGTTACCCCTTTAAAATAAACAGTACCATTGAAAATCTTCATCAAGAGAAACAGTAACATTCAAATTTCAAAATCTCTCTACAGAAACACAGACTGCGACTACCCGCGCCCTCTTTGATGATCAAAGAGATGCAGTCTTTAAATGTTGAACAAAGAGATTACTCTTGAGAGATGTATAGTCAAAGTTCTCTGTCAGCCACAGCTATAAACAGCTAATAGCCTAATACAAAACAGCTATACAGCCTGTCTCTCTCTCTCTCTCTTTGAACCACAAAGGTATTAGAGATTGAGGACCCAAAGAAGCTCAATCTCAAACAATGGGGGAGCCGCGTGGTTGGTAGGAGCTGTCAGTGCACGTCTAATGGTGGTGGGACGTTGCAGGTTCAAAACCCAGTGGTAGGTTGAATAATAATAGGTGTGTGGTTGGTAGGTTGAATAATAATAGGTGTGTGGTTGGTAGGTTGAATAATAACAGGTGGGGTCTGCCTAACCCCAGCTAGCCTTTCCGAAAAAAACAGAAACTCAATCTCCATTAGAAGAGTCTTTCCAGCGAAAACATATAAATCAACCTCTCTCTCTCTCTGACCCGAGTAATAAACAGCTAATACAGACAACATAATAATATTTAAAGAGCGAAGAGCGGAGCAGAACACACGCTGGTGTAAAAGCAAATTCCATTATCCATATTCATTACAATATACTATTCAAGAGACAAAACACCCGTCTCCTTTAACCTTCCATCTTTTTTGATGTACGAGAGTACACTACAACGACAGCTTTATTATTTTCCGGAGGTGGGGTGGTTCTAGGGGTTTCCCACTCTGGCATCCCGAAAAACTTGCAGACCAGCCGAAACTCCCCCGCCAGCCATTTTTCTCTTTCCCATGGCCTCCGTGAAGGGCGCAAAATAGACTTCTTATTACAAAAGGGCCCCCTCCACAAAAACTGTATCACCTAAGCCTAACCCTATAATAATAACAAAAGATAAGCTTTTACTTATTATGATCATCATCACCGTCATCACCTAAACCACTAGCCAAGACGTATATCTGAACCTATAATCCTTCTAGAGGAGAAACCCCACCAACATATCAGGAGGATGGATTCAAGAGATGGGTCGATATCAATACGTCCATTCTTGAGGCAGACGCAACTCGCTGCTGATGGCAGATTGCCGAGGGCGTGTAGTTCTTCTCTGGGGAGGAAGGAGCGCGTTTCTTGCAACAATAGGCCGAGGGTCCAAGGTAATCGAAGCGTCTGATATCATTAAAAGAAAAAAAATAAAATTGTAACCACTAAAATAGCAAAAATCAACCACCACAAGATTAGAAATGAGAAAAAAAGAGAAACATACCGGGTTCATGAACAAGACTCCCAAGGTAGTAACTGGGTTGCGCAACACCCATGTCATCAATATTGAGATTCAACGCCTGAACAACCCTCGCCGGCAACAAAACCGTCGAGCACCCTAACAAATCGCGGAATCATCACCACCAATCAGAACCCCAACTCGGAAAAACAGTCTACGAAGCAATACAGTTAATAAAAGTGCCTCAAAGAATTACCAGATTTCTTCCTGAAGTCGGCCGGGTTAGCGATTCTTCTCGGCAAGAAAACGCCAGTACCGGAAGACTCCCTTCGAGAACCAGAATTACCGAGAAAACCCGCTCTCATGCCATTGTGGGTAGTGTTGTCCTGGAGAGGGGGCCATGCAGATGACGGCAATCCCAGTGGGCGACCAAACTTCGTGTTTGCTACGGCCCTGGCTCGGATCTGCGTCGGCTGCGTCTGCGCAATATTGCCCTGTCTCCCTAAACTCTGCTGCTGCTTAAGCAACTCAAACTACACCAAAAAATAAGCAAGAACAGTGAACACCCACAAAATTTTGGGTCAAGCAAGACAAGATGGGTTCTATCTGGGAGTCGCTTACATGCATAGCAAGAGCAGCCAAGGGTCGATTGTTGTCGACCAAGCAGCCCTGCAGGGGATACCCGGAACCGTTAGCGGTTTTCATCTGTGCAACCGGCTTGCCCACCACCGCCGGAACCGGATTCTTCGGCGGGCCGAGCAATCCTCTCCCATGATACCTTCCACCCTCGTCGTTCATCTTCATCCTCACCACCTGACCAGCGGCGGCATACAGAAGCCCCCACGCGTCGTCTTTCTGGTTGAGCGGCGTCGACGGGGGCGACGACACCTGAGACGGCCCGTTCGAGCCTCCACGACTCCCGTTCGAGTCCAGGCTCCGGCCGGACCAGCTCCCCACCGTGCAGAGCGTCGACTTTGGCGACCCCGCCACCGCACCCACCTTCACCAAACCCAACAACAAGCGCAACAAAATCAAACCACAAAATCCCCAGAAACCAAACACCCAACAAACAAAGCCCACATCAATGAACACAAAACACCTACCTTCTGCACAGCATCGTTCTCATCGTCCTCCAGCGTCGAGTGAGCCATGCGCCGGGTCAGCCCCGCCATGTAATGCTCCTCGTCGCTCTCCGTCTCCGTCGAACTCACTACTGACTCCACCGGAGACGAGTCGGCGTATGGAAACTCGCAGGGGAGCTTGTTCTCCAAGAACCCCATCTCGTCTGATAAGAACCGAGACGGCAACCAGAACTCTCCGTCGTCGAGATCCTCCGCCATTTCGGTTAAAAAGAGGAGTGGGAAGAAGTGGACCAGAAGAAGATGATTTGTCAAGAATTTAGAGAGAGTAGGGAAGGAAGGGGGTTTGCTCTTTGCTGTAGACAGAAGTAACAATGATAATCATAACAATGAGATGGCAAAGGGCCCCAACAAAAGGCTGGAAACTATGGAGAGAAAGGGAAAGGAAATAGGGAAGATGAGGAGGGACAGGGAAGATGAGAAGGGAGATAGGGACTGAAGAGTGAAGAGTCGATTGGTGTATGGTGCAAGCAATAAATACAGAGGCGTTTTAGGGTTTCTTGCCTTTTATTTATTTATTTTTATTTCTTTTGGTCTTGTGTGGAAGAGCGTTTTGGTTGAACAAAACACAGACTAAAACCAACAACTGGCAATTCAGCTGGGTTCGCTTAACTGGCTGAGGGAGACAGTTGTTGAGGCTCGACCTGCCATGTGGAGGTTAAGGGCCCAACCGCTAGCAGCTGCCTTTAACTGTCCCACACGACCCCTCTCTTTTTTGTTTTTTTATCTCTGTTAATGATGTTGAAACCCGAGAGAAGCCCTCCTTTATCTTGAGGGCCCTTGAACCTTGTGGTCTAAGCCAAGGAATCAATCACCTACTTAATTTGCTATAAGCGAGTGCTGTGGAAGTTTTTTTTTTCATTTTTTTAAAGGCAAGTTAGTGTTAGGCAGACCCTACCAGTTACACAGCTAAACCAATGAGTTTTGAACCTGCAAAGTCCCAACATAAGGTGACGTGTGCACTAGTTGTTCCTACCAGACAAGTGGAGCCTCTGTGCCGGCAATGGTTTGGCTCATCTGGTAAGGGCGACTTGTGAATGCAGTCAAGTTGACTGAAAGTCACAAAATTTGATGGGACATCACAAGTTTGAAACTCGCTAATGTGTTTTTTACAGCAAGATTAAAGTTGAGTATACTTTTTTTGTGAACAAAAAAAACCTCAAGGGTTTTACCAAGAGAGGGCCTTTTTTAGGATTATCTAAAAAAAGTGTAATAAGATTCAACAAATATTTGTGCATTAAGCACTTATCACCCTCCATCTTAAAGATAGGCCTGTCAAGTGCGGAGCCCAAGACATGATGGATGGCGATAAGGTGCTTAATGCACAATTTTTGTGCAACCATATTGCACCCAATCCTCTCTCGTCTTACCATATGGGATGTCATGAGTTTGAAATTCACACTGGATGCTTTGTCACATAGACAAAATTGATTCTCAAAAGATTTACCAACCAAAGCCAGCCAAAAAGTGCTGTGGGTGATTATTTAAAAGTAGTCGGAATCATAGTTACTAGAAGCACCTCCCTAAAGAGGGATATGAAGCAGGGCACTCGTGAACTTGCTTCCCATTAATGACATTTCCGATGAACAAAGCTCTTCCCACTCCCTTCTCTCTTGTATCCCTTTCATTTCTTATTAATTTTCTTCCTGTTTTTCCTTTGTTTTCCTAAAATTATCAATTTTTAGCAAACTTCAAACACATCGGCTGAGTCAGATTTACAAGACAAAAATATTTAAAAGTGTTCACTTTGCGTATTTGATAAGTTGTATGTGTTAGAAAAAAACTGACTTTCTCACAAGTGTGAATTGATGGAAGCAATACACCGATGACAGTGGAATAAAATACAAAAACACAACAGCAAAAACAAAAATACACAAAGATTTACGTAGTTCCCTAAAGATGAGGTACGATAATGATGATCGATAGGTCAGCATATTCCACTATTTTCAAACAAAGATTACAAAGTAGCCAAAAAGCATACGCCTTACAAGGACACAAAGGTATAATGAAATACACAAAGAGGATATACCTCACTGAAGAACAAAGAACAAAGCACGAATAATATGAAGAACCAGCTCCATAAGGTTATCCTGAAAGAAGTGCAACAACACTTCTTGCTTTGTTCTCTTCATACCCTTTCGATGCCCTAAAAGAGTTTTTTTCTCTCTTCTGCCTTTTGCTCTGCTGCGCTACACACTGATTCTCTCTCATCCATCCCTTAAATAGAGGTTGAGATCCGCATTAAATACATAAGACTAAACGTCTTGCACCACTTACGATGTGCCTGAAACGCCTTATCACAGATCACTATCCAGCGATACCATAAATCGCTATCCAACGATACCATAAATCATCATATGGATGAAGCACATAATGTTAACCACAAATCGCTTTGCAGTGATACCACAAATCGTCATCCAGTTGAAGCACATAATGCTAATCATAAACCACTATCCAACTGAAGGCTCTCACTATAAATCGTCATCGACAAATCGCTGAACCTCAAACTCTAAAGAGCTGAATCGTCATTTAGCTGAGAGGACTTCTACAAATCGCTATCCAACGAATACTCCAAATCGTCCTCGAGAAGTTCAAGCATCGTGATTGGAATTCTGTAGGGATACAGAATGCGCAACGAACCAATGAAACCCACAAAGGAGGGAAACCCAACAATTCTTTTCCTTCCTGACTTATGTAGAAGCTTCTTCCATTCTTGCTAGAAATTGACACTTCCCATGCTTGTCCTTGGGCAATGACTTGGTCAACATATCCGATGTATTGCCATCAATTTGTACTTTCTTCAGTTGGAGCAATTTTTCATTCAAGACATATCAAATCCAGTGGTATTGAACATCGATATGTTTTGATCTTGAATAAAACGAAGAATTCTCACTCAAGTGAATCGCACTCTGGCTATCACAGTGAAGAAAATACTCTTTTTTGCTTGAAGCCCATCTCTTGCAAGAATTTTTTCACCCACAACAATTCCTTACTGGCTTCTGTAATGGCGATGAACTCAACTTCTGTAGTGGAGAGAGCTACACATTTCTGTAATTTCGACTGTCATGCAACTGTTGCTTCTGCAAAAGTAATCAAATACCCAGAAGTAGACTTTCTACTATCTACATCACCAAGCATGTCAGAATCTATGAACCCATCAAGAATAGGTTCACCCTTTTCAAAGCATAAACTCAACTTTGAAGTGCTCTGAAGATACCTCATAATTCATTTCACTATTGCCCAGTGTTTCTTCCCTGAATTTGACAGAAATTGACTAACAACTCCAACAACATGAGCTATGTCTGGTCGAGTACAGACCATAACATACATCAATGAACCCACTGCCGAAGCATAAATTTTTTTTTGCATCTCAATTCCTTCTTCATCATTTGCAGAATATTGACTTGAGTTAAGTTTGAAATGGCCTGCAAGTGGACAATTAACAAGCTTTGCTTTATCCATGTTGAACCTCTCAAGAACCTTTCTGATATACTTCTCTTGAGATAACCAGATTAGCCTATGTGATCTGTCACGAACGATTCTTTTCCCAAGAATATGCTTTGCTGGACCTAAATCCTTCATGGCAAAGGTCTCACTCAGCTCTAACTTTAACTTGTTTATCCTGCTGATATATTGACCCACAATCAGCATATCGTCCACATAAAGCAAGAGAATGGTAAAATTACCATCTAAAAATTTCTTCACAAACACACAACGAACTGTGGAGGTTCTTAAATATTCATGCTCAATCATGAAAGAATCAAATTTCTTGTACCACTGCATTGGTGCTTGCTTCAATTCATACAAACTCTTCTTCAGCTTGCAGACTAGGTGCTCTTTACCCTTGTTAATGAAGCCCTTAGGGTGCTCCATATAAATTTTTTCTTCCAAGTCAACATGCAGAAATGCAGTCTTCACATCAAGCTGCTCAACTTCTAAGTTCATACTTGCAACTATACCGAGCACAATTTGAATGAAAGACATCTTCACAACTGGTGAGAAGATCTCATCAAAGTCAACGCCCTTTTTCTGAGCAAAACCCTTCACGACTAGCCGTGCCTTGAATCTGGGTTAAGAATCATTTTCATCAGTCTTCTGCATGAAGTCCCACTTGTTCTTCAGTACCTTCTTTCCTTTAGGTGTCTTTACCAGATCAAAGGTGTGATTGTCATGCAATGAATTCATTTTCTCTTTCATTGTCTTAAGCCACTCAGTTTGGTTTTCGTCCTCCAAAACTTCTTCAAAAGTTTTTGGCTCACCTTGATCTGTAATCATCACATACTCATTCAATGAGTATTTTTTGGATGACTGTTTCTCTCTGGTAGACCTCCTTATCGAAGTCTGAGCAAGTGACTCTTGGGGTGTTGGCTCTGCCTCAATTTCTTTCTCATCATATCCTTCATTTGCATCATTGTGAGGAGGTGCCATCTCTTCCACGAAATTCTGAACAGTCGGTGCATCAAGGGGATCTAAGTTAACAAGATCACCTTTACTGGACTCAGATTGCTTAGACTTACCAATATCTTAAATGGTCTGATCTTCCAAGAAGACAATATCTCGACTTCTGACCACCTTCTTATCAATAGGGTCATAGAGTCTGTAGCCAAATTCTTCATGTTCATAGCCAAGGAATATGCATTGCTTGGCTTTTGGATCAAGCTTGAACCTCTCTTCCTTCGAAATATAACAAAGACTCTACAGCCGAATACTCTTAAGTGTCCATAGAAAGGTTTTTTCCCTGTCCAAACTTTCTCTGAAACATCTCCCTTCAAGGGAATAGAAAGAGACAAGTTGATAAGATCAACTATTGTCCTCATTACCTCACCTCAGAAAGATCTTGCCAATTTTGTGTGTGATAGCAAACATCTGACTCTCTCAAGAATGGTGTGATTTATTCTTTCAGCAACTACATTCTGTTGAGGTGTCATCCTCACAGTGCTTTCATGCTTGATGCCATGATTGGTGTAATACTGATCAAATGGTGTAATACTGGCTCAATGTATTTGCCACCATCCGAGCGAACATACTTCAACTGTCTGCCAGTTTCTCTTTCAGCCATGGTCTAAAAATACTTGAATACATCTAGAACTTGGTCTTTAGTTCTCAGTGTATAAGCCCAAACTTTCCTAGAGTGATCATCAATGAAAGTCACAAAGTACAATGCACTACCAATTGTTTTGACTGTCAAAGGTCCACACACATCAGAATGTGCGAGATCTAGAACATGAGATTTTCTAAATGCAATGCTTCTATGGAAAAAAACTTTGTTCTGTTTGTCATATAAGCAATGAACACAAGGTTCTAAAGATGTACCTTCAGCCCTTGTTAGGAGCTCTTTCTTGACCAAGACCTGCAGCCCCTTCTCGCTCATATGCCCGAGCCTTCTATGCATAACTCTGTGGATAAGTCATTCTCTATAGTATTCACAACACTCGTGTAGATCTTCGCTTGCAAAGTGTAAAGAGAACATGTCTTTGTTCCTCTAGCTACCACCAAGGAGCCTTTAGCTAACTTCCATCTTCTATCATTGAAAGTGTTGTTGTAGCCCTCATCATCTAACTTTCTGGCAGAGATCATCTTCAGTCGGATGTCTGGTAAATGCCTCACATCTTTTAGCAACAATTTGCAGCCAATGTTTATTTTCAAATAAATGTCGCTGATGCCAATAATTTTTGACACATCTTCATTTTTCATTTGGACATTACCGAAATTACCTAACAAGTAGGAAGTGAAGAAATCAACCCACGAGGTAACATGAAATGAAGCTCTAGAGTCAATTACCCAATCAGTCTCTTGACCGATCAAATTTATGCAGGTGCCATCACAAACAACCACGAGCTCTCTATCTGTGATTGCGGCAGTGGCACCCTGCTTTTCTTTTAAGCTTTTCTCTTTGCTTTGCTCCTTGAACTTGAGCTTCCTGCACTCTCGCTTCATATGCCCCTTCTTGTGGCAATAATAACACTCGACGTCTTTCTTTGAGCTCGAGTGTGAGTGACCTCTGGATTTGCCATGGTAGTACGAAGCCTTGCTCTTACTTCTACTTCTCTTCCTGTTTTTAATCACAAGCACCTCAGAGATTGAAGGACCTCATGACTTTCTTCTGGTCTCTTCATTCAATAGACTGCTGGTAACTTGGCTCATTGTTACCGTTCTATCAGGTGCGAAGTTACTGACTGTGACCACCAAGGTTTCCCCACTCTCAGAAAGGGAACTAAGAAGCAACAAAGCTTGCAACTCATTATCAAAAGAGATTTTCATTATGGCCAACTGATTCACAATGCTTTTGATTTCATTCAAATGCTCTACAATAGAGCCGTTGTCTTTATATTTGAGGTTCATATGCTTCCGAAATAGAAAAGCCTTATTCACTGTCGTCTTTCTGTTATAAAGGCTTTCTAGTTTGATCCAATGATCATGCACCGAATTTTCTGTGGATACATGATGAAAGACACTGTCATCTATTAATTGCCGAATGAAACCGATCGCCTTTCGGTCTAGCTTTCTCCATTTGTCATCTTTCATCTCTTCTGGTTTACCGCTGACACCCTCAATGAGTCCATCCAAATCTTTACAAACTAAGAGGTTTTTCATTTTAGTTTTTCAGGTGATCCAGTTTATGCCATTCAAACTGATCATACGACCGACATTCTCCATGACTTCACACACAAATATATGAACCAAGGCTCTGATATCAGATATTGGAAAAATTGGCTTTCTCACAAGTGTGAATTTATGGAGGCAATACAACAATGACAGTGGAATAAAATACAAAAACACAATAGCAGAAACAAAAACACACAAAGATTTACGTGGTTCCCTCAAGATGAGGTACGTCCACGGTGATCGATAAGTCAACACCTTCCACTATCTTCAAACAAAGATTACAAAGTTGTTAAAAGGCATACGCCTTACAAACACACAAAGGTGTAACGAAATAAACAAAGATGATATACCTCACTGAAGAACAAAGAAAAAAGAACAAAGAACAAAGAACAAAGAACAAATGATCTGAAGAACCAGCTTCACGAGGCTATCCTGAAAGAAGTGCAGCAACACTTCTTGCTTCTTTTCTCTCTACACTCTTTTGGTGCCCTAAAAGAGTTTTTCTCTCTCTTATGCTTTTTGCTCTGCTGCGCAACACACACTGATTCTCTCTCATCTATCCCTTAAATAGAGGACGATACTCGCATTAAATGCGAAAGACTAAACGTCTTGCACCACTTACGATGCGCCTAAAACACCTTATCACAAATCACTATGCATCGATACCACAAATCGCTATCCAATGATACCACAAATCGTCATCCGGCTAAAGCACATAATGCTAACGACAAATCGCTATGCAGCGATACCACAAATCATCATCCGACCGAAGCATATGATGCTAACCATAAATCACTATCCAGCTGAAGGCACTCACCACAAATCATCATCGATAAATCGCTGAACCTCAAATTCTGAACAACTAAATCGTCATTCAGCTGAGAGGACTTCTACAAATCGCTATCCAGCGAATACTCCAAATCGTCCTCAAAAAATTTAAGCATCATGCTTGAAATTCTACAGCGATACAGAATGTGCAACGAACCAATGAAACCCACAAAGGATGGAAACCCAACAATATGTTCTCACAACCCACAATTCATGTATTTGTTGTGTTATAAGTTGTCCCTACCAACCAACGGGGGGGGGGGGGGGCTCCATTTGTTTGGTAGTAGTAGTTTGTGCATGTTACTGTGTAATGGGATGTTGCAAGTTCTAGTCAGACTGGTATGGGTGGCTGTATAGCTACGAGTAGGGCTTGTTTGCGGAAAAAGGAAGGAGCCCTTAATCGCTGAGTTGGATCATCTTAAGAAAAAAAAGTTATTCATTTTTCACGGTGAGCAATGTGTTCAAATTTGTTCTAATGATCAATTGCTTTGGGCTAATTTTTGACAATTAAGGTTAGCCGTGAGTAATTATCTATACTCCCAACCTTATATAGTAGGAATGCAATGGTAAATTTGTGGCATAAAATATATAACCATACAATGTCTTTTATGGATTACATGCAATGGATGCTGGGAAAGTAAACTTGCAATTTGTTCCTCCGTTTAGATGGTATATATGTGTGGCTTTTGAGCCGTTGGCATTCACCACTGGTTTCAAATGATCCCTTACGAAGGTCCCCAAAATCAAATATCTCTTTAGATCGTGTGTGCTATAGGTAGCGGTGTCAATGGGTTGGGTTTGACCCGAATCCAAACCTGTACAAAACCCTATAGGGTCGGGGTTTGGTGATAAATAAAAAGGCTCGATTAGAATTCAGGTCACATCGAAAGATCCGATTAATATATGCAACCAAGTATAGTTTGTGAAATTTCATACCAAACTTGGGCTGGACTCGGGTTTCGATTATGATATGTAAATTTTTAATGTAAAAATGATAAATAATATTATTTTACCCAGTGTGGTTTGGATCTAGTTCATGTAATTCTTATAGATTTTATGTACATCTTCTTTCTCTTATGATGAGTCTGATTAAACCTGGGTTCGGACCCGATACCATAATATCAAATCAGGTTTTGGTTTGGTTTCACATGAGCCCGAAACCAAAACCCAACCCGTTGACACCCCTAGCTATACGTGTTTTTCTACAAGGAATTGATTGAAGGGTCCAAGGAACCCCTTGGATTACGTTTGTCAAGACATGCAACTCACACAATTTGATACCTTAACATATACCAAACGCGTTGCATATTCAGTATATTAGGGTTCATAAACTTTGGTCAGCATAAGCTAAGACCAGGATAAGTCCCTGCAAACCATTGACCTAGACTCAAGATTCTAATAAAAACTACAAGAAGGAAAGAAGAGAAGCTTGACCTAAAGTGTTTGACACCAAAAATGATTTTGGTCAAGTGGAAAAGTTCTTAGTCAAGTTACCTGTTCATTTGAATGGAACGTCATACATGTAAAACCTACAATGAGTTTCCTTTGTCACAGAGGTTGAAGCTGGGTTTACTCTCCAACGACAATGAGCAAGAAGAGACCTAGAAGTGGTGCTGGAAAATGAATCTATTAGCTAGTGACTTGGCTTGGTTTGACTCAGCCCAATCTCATTCATGATCGACTCATATAGCTGGCCAGCCAAGCCATGAGCAAATCATTTAGTTTAAAATGAGTCGAACCCAAAAGCTCAGGAGAGCTCCTATATATACAAATATATATTTTTTGTGTGTATTTTATATTTAAGTATAATACATAAAAAGAATGCAAAAAATATACAAAAAGAAAGATGCATGAAAAATATATACGCAAAATATAAACTATTATATATAAAATATATTGTAAGTAATATATATATATATATATATATATATATATATATATATATCGGTTAACATTAAATTAGTTGAGTTTAACATTAGACTCAATCTTAAGAAAATGACTAAAATACCTTTAAAAGAATGATACTTTTAAAAAATACCCGGCTACTTTTTTTTTTAGCATTACAAGTTTTTTTTTTAATTTGAAGTAAACTGAAAAGTCAAACACCTTTTCAAGTAAGTAACTTCAAGAATTAATCAAATTTTATCTTTTTGACCATAAAAATGATTATATATTTTTCAAAAACATCATTTTTTAAAGGTATTTTAGTTATTTTAATATGATTGAATTCATCTAATGTTCAAGGTAACTAGTTTAATGTTAACTTTCAGGAACAAGCCAAGCCTAAGCTCAACTCGGCTAAGAATAAACATGAGCTGAGTCCTGAGCTTAATCCACTGGTAAGCTAAACAAGCCTGAACGAGTCTTGTTCGGTTCATTTTGGCTCGTTTGTTAACCCTAATCAAAGGTCTGTCAATATGTGATCGGTGATGGGGGAGTTTTCCTTCGACCTAGCCTAATAACAAAAAATCCAATGGACTTATGGTTGTTCATTCTCTCAACCTCCTTCTTACTTACATAGTTTGGAATCTAGGAACTGTGTCAGGAGTTGAGGAATTTGTCCAAAAGTTGGTGAAACTACCACCTGGTAGCTGTTTGAAAACTGATAGCTGGGAAGGGAGTTAATGCATTTAGGATGGTAAGTGGCATTATATTTACACTAAAGAATGAAATTGACAGCTACCCAAATCCAAGATTTAGCAGCTACCACTTCTTGAAATGCCACTTCCCATCCCAGCTACTTAGTTTTTAAACAGGACCTGGATGGTTTCACTTTTACTAATCATATGAGATGATAAAATTTCTCATCATAATTGATTGCCATCTTTATAATATTTATTGAACCACAATATGATAAAGACCTCACCAACTTGCCTGCAAAATACAAGTCACTAAGGAACTAGGATATGAAAAAGAGAGAAAAAAGATGGGATCCCAAATCTTGAAAAAGAGGCATCCAGACATGTGCTTTGTCAGAAAATGGGCCATCCTTCTTTTGTGCCTTCAGGTCGTCTCTAGCTTACAAAATGGATAGGCTTACCAGGCCCAACCCGTACGGTATTTTTGCATTAAAAAAAGATTTTTCCTTTTTTTTTATTTTTTAATAAATTAATTGCAAGCCTGTCCAAAGTGAAATACTTAAATGCAGCAAATACCTTCCTCATCCAATGCCCCCGCCGATTCGATCCTATGACGTAGACCACACACCGTTTCCCGTTCAAACTTCAAATTTTGATCATCCCCTCGTCGCTGTCAACGGTTAGGAGTTGGGCCGGGTCTGAGGTGTATCTGGACCTATACCCGCTTAAGCTGAATGGATCTGGATAGGTATTCTGATCAGGTTTGATCTGAATAACATGATAGAATCCTCCTAATTATATGGCCCCTCTGGAATTGGATCGGACGAGGATTGTTTCCAACTTACAACCAAAAAGGGAAAGTGCAGAGTGGGGTTTAGGGGTGGGCAACCAACCCATCTTTAGCTTATAAAACTTATAAATTAGGCCCAAGCTCAGCCCGCTTATATATATATATAATATATTATATATAGTATAATAATTTCACCCCTTTCGACTAGGCTCATGGGCCTAATGAGAGAGCTGTGGGTCAGGGTCTTCACAGTGAGCCCGACCAGCCTGTTGCCCAACCCTAGTGGGGTTGGATCTGAATCAGACTTCACGTCAGAGTTGTTAATTTCTTGCCACAGGGTCATGGATCCTAACGCGGCCCGCCTCATTATTGGAGAAACATGGTCTATATAAACTTCCTGGATTCATTGGACTAGGGATTCTAGTCAGTTTGGTCGTTGTTGTCAGTTCTATTTCACTGCTAGAAGTTGGAATCTATATTATTGTCCCAAATCAAGTGTTTTTTATCCGGACCCACTTCAGACCCAGGAATTGGTTTGGTTTTGCAATGAATCTATGTCACATAAGTGCAGATGCGGGTACGGGTGCCAATCTCGATGCAGAATGTATGTCACTAAAACTTATATATATATATATATATATATATATATATATATATATATATATATATATATATATATATATATATATATATATATATATATATATATATATATATATATATATATATATATCACCACACAAGAATATATTTAAAAATAACCTTTTAATCACCATAAACAAAGCCAGCGCAGCTAAGTTTCTGATTTTGAGGGTGGTTTTTGTTTGTAAATATAAAAAAAACACCATAAAAATAAATAATTAGGATTGTTCATAACAGTTAAGTGAGTTTGTTTGGTTTGGGACAAATCCAAATTAGTCAAGCTTGTATCAATAAATTACCAGAACCAGCACCAATGGGGTAACCGCTTGTCTGGTAGAGGCAGCTAGTGCACGTCACATTGTGTTGGGATGTTGCAGGTTCAAAACCCAACGGTATACTTGTATAACCCCCATCTTGCCTTTAAAAAAAAAGAATTACGACAACCAGTATAGAAAGTTGCACATTTATGTGATACAAAAGGAACTCTTTTAAAAACGCTATGAGGTGGATCCAATCTAAAATTGTATTATTTAGATCCACCCAAATGGAAATTGAATTTCATGTTGCATCTGCATATGCAACCTTTTTTAGGGATGTAAATGATTTGATTTAGGATCGGATGTGGTCAATATCAAATCTGACTAGTAAGATGTTTCCTAAACACATTTGGATTTGGACTTGGATGGTGAAAAGTTCATACCAAAATCAGCTTTTTTTTACATGTGATTGGATTTGAATATCCATCAAATATGCAAATCTATCGGATTTGATAACAGAAAACAAAAATCTTATCCATATCCGATTTTAATCTGATACAGTTTCAGTCTGACTAATTGAAGCCGGATTCTGTCAGATATCAGATAAAATCAGATCCATTGACCGCCCTTCTTACTCAAAGAAGTTGGACCATCCTGCCAGTTCTTCAACATACAGGACATAAATTTCGGGTCGGATCAGATATCCAGTCCAATGACAGCTCATCGGTCTTTGCCTTCCAGATTTTTTTTCTGCAAAATTAATTTTCAAAAACGTAAACAATCATCATGTTTTATTGTTTTTAACTTTTTATTCAGAGAATCTGAATTTCTCACCACAAAAAAAAGGCGGTGCAGAGTGACCGTCGATACCTTGAAGATTCTAGCGTTTTCCACCGTCTGATTTAACGGCAGTCTCTTTCTTCGTCGAGGATGACGGCGTTGTCTTTTATGAAGTTTTTCTCGAGGCCTTCGCTTGCCCACGACAAACGGCGTTGACGGCGATGTCCTCGCGGACGGCAAACTGTTTATTAAATCCGCTTCAGACCTGCGCGCATGGGATCCACTTACCTGCCGAAAGCGACACCGACAAGGACGTGAAAGGACGGGAAAAAGCAGCGACTCCGCGGACTCCACACGTTGCCCAAACCCCGATTTAGATCCAAACTTCGAATTACAAAATATCCCAATATCCCAATTTATCCCAGTTTTCGAAATACCAAATTCACCCATCCTATTTTTCAAAAAGACCAACTAATCAAGAAATAATTTGTGTAGGTGAAACTAAGGCTGTCAATGGATCAAGTTTGTATCCGGTGCATGACCCGAACCAAACCTAAACTTTCGGGTATGGGCATGAAAAATGCCGACCCGAATAATACTCACATCGACCCAAACCCGATCCAATCAATATGCTGGCCAGGTTTGGGTCATGATTTTGTCAGGCATTCAACCTGACCTAGTATTTTCACTGGGTACTCCACTCGATCCGAGTATTTAACATAGTTTTTTAATAAAAAAAAAATTCAGAAATTATGTGGATCTGGGTCTGCTATTCCATTTTTATGACCCGTCAAAACTCAAACCAATGATTTATTATTTGGGCAGGTTCAGATATACCGTAATGGGTTGGGTATCCGTCCTGTTCACATCCCTAGATAACACCGTTTATGATATGCTGAGATATCGGACCTCCTCATATGGTTTGGATCCTCGGATGCTATTATAATAAAATATGGATTGGGATGCGGATATGTCATATACTTATATAGTACCCAGCTGGTGATTTTATTTTTGTTTTTTTATTGAAATATGGCTTTTAAAATGTCAATTACCGAAACCGGATGCCAAAACTCATTGCATAAATTGCTTAGCTGTAGTGTGGATAAGTTTTTCAGAATCAGCGATGAGTGCAATCACATGGCACAAAATTTGTGCATTAAGCACCTGATACTGACAGGCCCTGTCCTCGAGATGGAGGGTGATCAGGTGCTTATATTTTCACAGTTTTTCGTATGCATGTCCATATGGTGTCGATGAGTCGAAACTCATAAGTGTGACTTGTTTAGACTCACTATGACATCGTAGATGTGATTTACATGTTTTAATTTAGTGAAAACTGGCCTTTGAAAGATCCAAGGGGTTCCGTTTCGTGTAGTGAGATGGAGCTTAGACCGTTTGACAGGCAGTCTTGGCTCAATTCTCATGGGCATCACCTCACTGTGTAAGCCAAAGCTTGGCGACTCCCTGAGTCGCGGGGTAAGACCTCGGAGTTTTACGCCGACATGAACAGAGACAGTAAGTATGGCAAGCTGAGCTAATGCGGCTAAGTCTCGGCGCTTGGGGTGGTTTCTCCGAGTAAAAAAAATGGCCCTTGAGTCACAAGATTCTGATGTATTTTTAGGGTTTCTTAGCAAACCAAAAATTCAGTAGTGGTAAATTTTTTTTTTTTGCTTAAAAGAACAATTTTTGTAACATAATTCAAAGGGCGATCTTTATTCAATAAAACATGTAAATTACAACTCTGATAAATTCATTCCAAACAAGTTACAATTAAGATTGTGAGCCCCAAAGATTGATCAATATATAATTCATGCATCTACGCTGCCAGGAGATACGTAAGAAGGTAGGCGTTGCACTCATTGAAAATAAGATGAGAGAGAATCGTTTACGGTGGTTTGGACATATTCGGCGAAGGCCTAATGATGCTCCAGTTAGAAGGATGGAGAAATGAGAAAATATATTAGTTAAAAGAGGTCGGGGTAGGCCTAGAAAGACATGGATGAAGGTGATAGGAAAGGATATGAATGCTTTGAACCTCACTAAGGACATGACATTAGATAGAAATGATTGGAGGAAAAAGATTCATGTGGAAGACCCATAATGATTTTCTTTTTTTGGTTCATATCGCCGACCCCAATTATTTTGGGATGAAGAGTTGTTGTTGTACGCTGCCAGGACAACGACCGTAAGGTCCCTGATCTTGGTAGTGGTTTATCAGTGTAAATATATATAAAAAAGTTTGAAGCATAAATAAATGAGGTTATGGACTAATCCAATTAAAAAAGGAAAAATGGACGTATGTTTAGGTGTTGATGGATTGGGTTTGGTAGGAACCCGACCCGTACCAAACCCTATAGGGTCAGGGTTTGTTGATAAAAGAAGAGGTGAAACAGCGTTGGACTCAAAGGGTCCAATTAGTATATGGAGTTGGGTATAATTTATGAAATTCATACCAGACCTGGGTCCAACCTGACTTCTGATCAAGACCTATAAGTTTTCAGTATAAAAAAGTTAAAAATCATTATTTTAGCAGGTATGGACTGGGTTTGGTTCATGTAATTCTTATAGGACTCGGGTAAGGTTTTTCTTATGGAGGATCTGACGAGACCCATGTTCAGAACCGGTGTCAGAACCTCAAAGACAGATACGGGTCTGAAATCGCTACCTATAAACCAGATCCGACTCGTTGACACCCCTACCTATGTACACCAAAGTTAGAGTGGGACCTTATCCATTTCCTGTTAGATTCATATGATCTAAGCTTGAATGGATCCATATCCGCCCTCTCTTCTGTCCTAATTTTTAATATGAGAAATGAGGGAGGGCATTTTGGGAAATTAAGAATTAAGGGGGGGGGGGGGGGAGGGGAAGGAAGAAGGAGAAATGTACTGTCTGCCGGCCAGCCTGCACGACTGTCCCTTGTCCCTTTTTCTAAAGTTAAAACAAAAAAGTGTACCGGACGTGCTTTTTCCCGCCGAAAGAAGCTCCAACGGTCACTTTCACGAGACAGTGGTTCGAAATTTGAACGGGCGTTGGGGGCAAGTCCAACGGCAATAAACCACCATTCAAATTCGTTTTTTATTTTATTTTTACTTATAGAGTTATAGTGTAACGTTTGTGTATTGGAGGACAGTTGGTGAGGAGAAAGGGATGCGGGTGTGTGACTTGTGTGAGTGTTGAATTAATTATTTTAGCTTGCAGTGACCTTGAAGCTTCATTTTACCCCCAACAATCTTTTATAGTTTGGCCCTTTTTTAATTTTTAGGCTTTAGCTAAAGGAGCTCACCTTCCCCTTTGAGAAAATCAGTGGTCGTTTTCTTTTTCCCAATTTTGTTTCATTTATTTTTGTTAATCTATAAAAAAAGGTAATGCTATAATAGGGACATGCTAAAACACTTGGTATTATTAGTTTTTTTCTCTTTTTATCATATGTACAGTAAGTGTGATGTCCTTACTTGTACCCTCAGCAAGTGAAATAAGGCAAGAGTTTTCATATTGAGGGGAAGGAAATCCCTTTTATCACTCATTTTCTCTTCTGCCCCTACCAACTTTCATCCTTTGGTTTGATTTAACATGATTGCTGAGGCTAACGGAGTGCAGTGAGTTTTTTCACTAGTGTCACTATGTTTTGCTCCCACATGGCCACCTCCCCTTTAAACACAAAATCTTATGCATAGGTGCTTGTGATAAATGTTTGATGGGTTTTTCTGCTTTTTTTGATATTTTTTTCAGATCTCATAAATGTGTTGGGCATGGTCGATTTACGAGGAATCCACACCTAGAACATGTGTTTTCGATGAAAAAATGATATTTGGAGCCTAAAATACTTACAAAGATTAATTTGGACAGCTGATTTTTTGAACCTTATAAAAACCCACCTTGTGTCGGAATCGAACACTTCAAGAGCTGATCCCTATAAAATCAAGTACATAGATCTCATCTGTAAGGTCAAAATATAAAAATGAAATGAAAAAACCCATCAAGCATGTATCACAAGCACCTAAGCTCTACTCGATATATATAAAGAGAGAGAGAGAGAGAGAGAGAGAGAGAGAGAGAGAGAGTGAGAGAGAGAGATTTTGTTTCATGCAACTTGCATGCGAAAGTGTTGAGCTAGCAACTCAGATGCAATCCTTTTTTTCATCGTGAATGAAACAAACATGAAGCCAACAAAGTGCCATACTGATACAAGTGAGTCTCATTTTTATTATCACTTACCACTTTTTATTTGTAAATCTTTTCATACTTCTCCCCTCTTTCACCCATACGAAAGCTTTCACATGGAAAGGTTGAGCTGAGAGGAATTTTTAAAAATCTGTACCCATTATAATGTAAAGCCTTTCCTTTACATGAAAATGAAACAAATGAGCCTCAAGGGTCGGTTTATTTCATGTAGTAATCCTTATTATCTCACAGTGGAGGAGAACAACAATGACTGATCTCACCTACCGTAGGTAATAAAACAAAATGACTTTAACTTGGTTCGGTCTGAGAAGACTTATGTCCACGGATAATGCTCACATAATATCTCTCTGTGTTGTGAGCCTTAGAAGATCCTTATTATGTAGATGAGTACACACGGTAAGAAGAGTTATGACACTTTGGACACTTCTTGATAGAGTTATCACGTCTACATTTTATCTTATCATCTATTGGACTCTTCTTCACATTACATTTTGTCTTATCATGCGAAGAAGTCCTTTCCCTATCTCCTTCCTTATAACACTTATCCTTATATCCTTCATTAGACGATTCCTAAGTCTTTCCTTCATTGGCTGGCATATTAGCTGGATTATTAGTTGCTGAAATTGAATCATTTTCTGGATAGATCTTAATTGAATCGGCTGCTCTAGCACCCCCTCAAGTTCAAGGAGAGAGGAATCACATTGAACTTGTTGCATAGAAATTGATGACGAGAGGTAAGAAGAAGTTTAGTCAAAGCATCAACCAATTGATCTTTGGATGAAATATACTTGATGAATAACTGATGTTTGGCAATTTTATCATGAACAAAGTAACAATCTATTTTTATATGCTTGCTTCAATTGTGAAACATTGGATGAGCATATAAATAAGAAACTCCAATATTATCACACCACAATACTGGCACCTAACCGTGAGTTACTCCAAGTTCATGCAATAAGTATTGAAGCCATGTTAACTCTCCAGCCATATTAGCAATAGCTCAGTATTCAGATTTGGTACTGGATTGGGATATTGTAGATCACTTCTTGAAACTCCCACTACAAGAAAAACGTTATTTAGAGACAAAAATTTGCGATAAAAATAATCCATCGTAACATTGCGACGGATTAGCGAGAGAAAGCTATCCGTCCCTAAAATTTGAATTAGTTGCAGAATTTACGATGAAAAAATTCTGTTGCCAATGCTGCCGCTAATTTGCGATGGATTAGCAACGAACAAATTCCATCTCACACTCTATCGTAACTTCGCAATAAATGAGCGACACCATTTTTTTGTCGCTACTCCATCGCAAATTTGCGACGACGTTTGTGACAAACTTTTTTCGTCGCTAATCCGTCGCTAAATAACCCATAAAACCCTAATGCAAGTCCCTTTCTTTTCTCTTTCTGTTTCTTTCTGTCGCTCTTCGCCCGTCGCCCATCGCCCGTCGTCCGCCGCCAGTCGCCCGTCACTTCTCTCACTCCGTCTCTCACCACCGTGTGCCGCCGCCGCCGACCCCTGAGCACCGACGTCGTCGTGTGTCGTGTGCCGATGACCCCCAAACAACCTGATTCGTTGATAGGGCCTTGTGGTGCGATAGGGTTCGAACATGACTAGGCTCTCACCCTCTCTGGCGCTATGTGCCACCGCCGCCAACCCCCGAGCATCAACGCCACCGTGTGCCATGTGTCGACGACCCGATGACCCCCAAACAACCCGATTCATTGACATTGCCTCATGGTGCGATAGGGTCCGAACACGACTGGGCTCTCACCCTCTCGGGCGCCCCCTTCCAGGGGACTTGGGTCCAGTATGTCGGTGAAGGCGCTTCTACAGACTACAATTCGGTAGGCGAAGCCTATCGATTCTCAAGTTGAGCTATTCCTGGTTCACTCACCATTACTTGGGGAATCCTTGTAAGTTTCCTTTCCTCCGCTTATTGATATGCTTAAACTCAGCGGATGGCCTCACCTGACTTGGGGATGCTAAGCTGAGACGAGTAATCACCTTTAGAGTTCCAGTAAACTTCTGATGCTTCATGCGAGTTGTAGCAATCCACCACACAAAGAGTGCACGACTATGGTAATCCCTCGCTTGCCTCGCCACATTGTGTGGTGAGCCAACATTTCAGCTGACGACACACTGATAAAAAAGGCACCATATGCCAATCCTCCGTTTGTACATTTGTGCTTTGCAGGTGCGTAGCTGAGCTAAATGCGCGATGGTTAGTGCTAAGCATCGCTTGCGGCTAAAAATGCCATGCAAAAAAAAATGCAAAGGCAAAAGCATATAAATCGGGTAAATACACGTGGTGAGTAAGTGATGTAGACGCATCACAGGTTATTTAATTTCTTGGATGCAACACTTTTATGTTCACACAGTCACTTAGTTGTGGATATCTAGGACTGTTTTGATGGAGTTCAGAGATCATGCTGAGCATGATTTGAATGTATGAAAATAGAAGTGCTCTTATTTTTGGACTTCGGCTTTCATGCTAGTCATGGTAGTAGTTAGCAGGATATTGGAGTGTGTTTGCTGCAGGTTCATGTTTGACATTGTTTTCATATGAATGTTTTGAATGTGTTGCAATGTTTGGTGTGACTGTATCCATGTTTGTATGAAGTTATTTTCAATTTCATTATGCCTTTCATATGAAATTGTATCATGAAAACAAACTTCAAATGAATGTATCGTGCTGATGAATGTGATTTCATCATTCTAAATATCTTTGTGATGAGTGTAAATATGATGTGATAGTTTTGCATATGAAAATATTAAGTTATTAACGTTTGCATCATAGTTCTTGTGATTGAATGACATCATATATATATATATATATATATATATATATATATATATATATATATATATATATATATATATATATATCAAATCATTACATCCATCATCAATGCATAATAAATTAGATATTTTCTTTATCATAGCATTCTTATGAGTCTCTTTTAACTGGTTAGGATAGTATCCGTAACATCATAGGATAAAATGACTACAAACCGTGAATAAATGTATCATAGAATAGTTGACAATGAGGTATCGCTTGAATATATGGATGGTGTTGATAGTTTTATTGAATTTGCAATGGCAAGTGTTAGTACAGTGGATCTCACTAGTCGAATTAGGTGCCCCTATACGATGTCTAAGAACAATCGATTTGTAGAACTTTATGGCGTTAGACATCACCTATACAAGAAGAGTTTTGTGAGTGATTATCAGAATTGGACGCTTCATGGTAAAGAATTGTGTAACAATTTTGACGCACGGGTGGATGTGGTGCACAATAATCTATATATGAATTTGATATGTGATGCCGCAAGACCTGAAGTGTGTTATGCTATGGGTACTAGTGATGTACCAACTTGGGTAGTGGAAGAAGCAACAAACGATGCCGCTAGTAGATTTTATGACTTACTTAGAGATGCTGATGAGCCACTTTAGAATGGTTGCGAGAGTCACACTGTCTTATATGCAGTTCTTCAACTACTGAATTTGAAGTCAAAGTATAATTTGAGTCAATCATGTTTTGACCATCTGTGCTCTATTGTGAAGAGTATGTTGCCTAAAGATGAGAAATTGCCATAAAATTTCTATCGTGCGAAGGTTATGGTCAACGCTTTAGGTATGGGGTATCAAAAGATAGATGCTTGTTCAAATCACTGCATGTTGTATTTCAAAGATAAAAAAAATAGCAGATTATGTTTGTCATGTGGGCATTCTTGGTTCAAGCCAAAGACAAGAGGCAATGATAGCACGAGGTCAAAAGAAGTGTCATACAAGTCGCTCCGCTACTTCCCTCTTACCCCTAGATTATAATGATTATATATGTCTTCGAGGACATCTAAACAATGAGATGACATGCAAATAAAGTTCGACATAATGAAGACAAGATCACACATCCTGTTGACGCGAAAGCTTGGAAGCACTTTGATCATATTAATCAGACCTTCACAATAGAACTGAAAAATGTTAGGCTCGATTTATATACAGATGAATTTAATCCGTTTGGGGGTAGATCAACCCCATACTCATGTTGGCTAGTATTTGTTACCCCATACAACCTTCCTCGAAGCTTGTGTATAAAGCGTCAAGATCTTTTCTTGTCTCTATTGATCCCTGGTTCAACCTCTCAGGGCCAAAATCTTGATGTATATTTAAGGTCATTGATTGATGAACTGAAAATACTGTGGGATGACAGTGTTCTCACGTACGATGCCCACAAAAAATAAAACTTCAATATGAAGACTGCTGTTCTATAGACAATCAGTGACTTCCCGACATATGGTATGTTATCTGGTTAGAGTACACAAAAGAGGTTGGCATGTTCGTACTTCATGGAGGATACAAAATCTTTTAGATTGATGAATAAAAGGAAGCCATGCTGGTTTGATTGTCATTATTGATTTTTACATAGCGACCATCTGTTCTGACGACAAAATAATGTATTCCGAGCAGGCACAACTGAAATGGAAGGTCCACCTACATGATTATCTGACATAAAGATTTTAAGATGATTGCAATACTTTTCATATGGACTGACAAATGCCCGTAGTCCGACACCCTTCCTTGGATTTGAGAAGGACCACAATTGGACAAAGAAATCTATATTTTGAAAACTACCATATTGGCTGACCTTATTGATACAACATAATTTGGATATGATGCATGTGAAGAAAAATGTGATTGATAATATGTTTAATACAGTAATGAATGTCAAAGGAAAAACGAAGGATAATCCGAAGGCCCGTATGGATTTAAAAGTAATATGTAAAAGACCAGAATTGAAATTCAAAGAGTATAATGAAAAAGTACTCAAACCAAAGACAATGTATGTGCTTAGATTAGATCAAGTAAAACAAGTATGTCAATGGTTGAGACAGTTGAGATTTTTAGATAGATACGTCTCTAACATTGCTTAGGCTATGAAGATAGATGAGAGATAATTATATGGGTTGAAAAGTCATGATTGTCATGTCATTATGGAACAGTTGATTCTCCTAGCATTAAATGAAATATTAGACAAACCTATATGAGAGTATTATCCGAGTTGAGTAGATTTTTTAGAACATTGTGTGCATCGAATGTTGTAGTAACTGAGGTAAAAAATCTCGAGGATTCTGTCGTCACTACTATTTGTCAGCTAGAAAAGATATGAAACATGTGATCATACATTTGCCATATAAACTTAAGGTTGGTGGTCCTATGCAATAATGGTGGATGTACCCATTTGAAAGGTATATATATATATATTTTTTTTTATATTTTTCTTTTCAATGCTATTGAGAATTTATTGTATTACGAGATGTGTATTGTTGACAGATACATGTTTGAGCTAAAAAAAAGGTTCAGAATAAAGCAAGAGTGAAGGTTTCTATTTGAAACTTATTTTCTCAAATAGTGGCTTGATAGGCGCCCACCCAATTGATTTTCCCATGGAGCAATGAACCACTCTCTTTGCCGATCAGGGAGATCCACTTGAATATCTGGCTCATTACCAATGCTTGGTGGGTCGTTTGATTTATTTAACTGTCATAAGACCCGATATTAAATACTCCATCAATGTTTTAAGTCAATTCATGCAACATCCTTGCAAGCCCCATCTTGAAGCTGCATATGGAGTTCTTAGATACTTGAAATCTTCACCAAGCAAAGGTGTTCTTCTCTTTGCTGTTAGCTAAATCTAGCTCACTGCATTTTGTGACTCAGATTGGGCCAGTTGTCCCACTACCCGAAGATCTATAACGGGGTTCCTCACATTCCTTGGTAACAATCAATTCTCATGGAAAACTAAAAAAAGATCCATTTTCCGGTCATCCGTTGAGGCTGAATATCGCTCCGTGGCTGCAACTTATTGTGAGCTTGTTTGGCTCAAAGCTCTTCTGGCGGATCTTGGCATTCATCACCCTCATCCCATGGAGTTATATTGCGATAACCAAGCCGCCTTTCATATTGCTGCCAATATGGTTTTCCATGAGTGAACTAAGTATATGGAGCTTGATTGCCACCTTGTTCACGAGAAAATTCAAGCCGACATAATCTCTGCTGCTTATATTCCCTCTTGTCATCAACTTGCAGATATTTTAACCAAAGCCTTGGGGCGTGAATAAATTTATTCTTTGATTAGAAAGTTGGGCATCACGGATCTTCATACTCGAACTTGAAGGGGATTAATAGCTAGCATATCCAACTGTACAAATGAGTAATAGCTAGCATATCCATGCAGACTCATTCAGTTCTGCAAATTCATGCACCCCATTCACGCATCCAGCATATCCAGCTCTGCCAGATCTCATTCAACCGTTTCCTTATCAATTTGTTATCATTGTAACTATTGCTTTTATCTCCTTTTATCTATAAATATCAAGTTGTAAATCTAATACAAAGTAATGATTACCATTTATATTTTACCGTGTTCTCAAGGGATGCAAATGGCCCTAAGGGTGGGTTTGACACCCTTGGATCAGAGGTGTCGTGGGGGTGCTGGTGTGGTACGGGCCCTAGTGTAAGATTTACGATCTATCAAACATTGGATCTCATATATGAGGCTACCTGGGGTCTGAGATCCCTTTTTGTGAGACAAGAAAGAGACAGGAAGATCTGAGATCCAACTCACGGGGGTCGAACATCAAATCTTTGATCAAGCTTATCCCTCGAATCTCAAGATCCAAGGCTATCAAACGCACTCTAAGCTTTTACCAACTAGTTTCGAGAGATCAAAGTTGCTTCACTGAAACTGAGTGATACCAAATATTTCAATGTAATTAAAACATTTCTGAATCAAGTCCTTGGGGACCTAACTCTTTGACAGTTCCTCTGCTTCGCCTCTTTTGTGTTCGTCTCCTGCTCTTCTTAAATGGGGCATTGTCCTGATCAATGAGGAGAGAAGTGAGTAAATCCAACTATGCCGATCTAGAATCAATGCTTTAGATGAATGTGGTTATTGTGAAGACAAAGTACTCACAATAATTAAATGACAGGTACTGTCATTTAAGGTGTGGCTCTTGAAATTGTAACATCGATAGGGCCTCATGTACGACCATATTTCTCAATTATCGTACTGTTCTTATAAAATGATACGTTTTTTAAATTCCCTTTATATCCAAAAATTTTAAGACAGTTTTACCATTTGCGAACCTCCTCTTCGCACGCGCGCACACACACATATATAAATATAGTTGCATAACTCTGCAATCACTAAGAGTGTAATGCCAGCGGGATGACGCTTCGCACAACGTCATTTTTTGCACAAATAGCGCACTAAACGTGTGCGCCAATAAATGTTTGAAATCTTTAGCAGCACACCATGGACCGTTACTGGCGCTTTTAGTGCGCTAAAGGTTCCAAACGTTTACTGGCGCACACTTCTAGTGCGCCTGTAAAGATATTTTGCAGAAATTAATACTGATTATCCATCGCGTCATCCTGTTGGTAAAGGTTGCACAAATAGATATTTGAGAACCTCTTGACCTACACATAAATATGTTGTAAACCTTTGAATATATTTGTGTGAACCTCCTGACATTCACACAAATATGTTGTGAATCTCCAAATATGGTTAAAATCACTAAGGATATTAGTAACATTTGTTAGGAGAATCATATGCAAACGAGAAGAGGTTTGCATATGAATGTCACATGAGGTTCACACACACACACATATATATACAAACGTTAGAGGAGGTTCACATATATATATGAAAATGCTATAAGGAGGTTTCCAAAAGCTAAAAATGTCTTAAAAAATTAAAAAATAATAATTTTGAAAATAATAAAGATTTAGGCAAATTGTGAAGCATTTTTCAAAACACTATTTTACAAAGACAATACAGTTATTTTGTTTCTTGACTCATGGTAATAGAACTTATAAGAGAAGAGTGCTTTCAAGCCTTGGATAAAAGGTATTATCAGTGTGACAAATATCACAATATACTTTTCAAAGAATTAGTGATTTTAACCAGGTATTTACATTTCATCCCCAATATTTTGGGGCAAGATAGGCATTTATAGTTTTTATGTTTTTTCTATCTTTATCACACATGTTTTTCTATATTTTAAATATGTGTTTGCCCTAAAGCGTGAGAAATATAAATCTAAACTTTTCATGGGAAATTAACTGCTGTTTTATTCCCTTATTGTCTATAGGCACTACCACATTTTCCTTGTGCTGTTGCCTCTAATACCACATACAACCAGCGGTGGACATCAGGCTGGCCCTTATGTTACATGGATACGGCTGCCGATGCAGGCATACACTTTTTATAAAGTTTTCAACATGACTTGTATATAAGGGTATATGGAATGGGGGTTAAAATGGAGTATGTGTAGGGGTGTCAACTGGCCTGGTTTACCCGAACCAAACCGTACAGGGTCCGGATATGGTGATGAATAAGAAGACCCGGGTCCAGAACCGAAGGTCTGATTAGTACATGGACCCGGGTATAGTTAGTGAAATTTTATATCAGACCCGGACCCAACCCGAGTTCTGATTAAGACCTGCAATTTTTCAATGTAAAAATGATAAAAAAATATAGTCTTATAGGGTATGGTTCATGTAGTTCTTATCGGGTCTGAGTATAATTTTTTTATAATGGACCCAATTAGACCCGGATCCATACCTGATACCATACCCAAAAATCTGGTCCAACTCTGGTTCCACCTGGGTCCAAACCAAACCCGACACATTGACATGTCTAAGTATGTGTGATGAAGTCCAGCCTAAGTATAGGTCCAGATAAGGGCCCAATAAACTCGAGCCTGATATGAGTCTGGCTGGGTTATGATCGGGTTTAGGCCAGGCTGCAAAGATCAGCCCAACAACTGTGCCATGTCAGACTGAGTACCCTGGTATCCGATGATGCAACTAGTGCTGTTGGAATGTTGGGACCAATGTTGTCAGTATCGTATCAGCCCTGAATTGTTGGGCCACCGATTCAGCTGTATTGGCTGATACGGTTACTCCAGTGAATTGTTCTGTATCGGCCAGAAAATAATAATAAAAATATTACGTGCATGACACATGTTAAAACTATTAAAATAATATAAAAAAATACTTTTTAATATTTTTTGCATTTATTTAAAAATAGCCGATTCAGAGGTGAATGCGTATCGACGATACGATGTGTATCTGCCGATACTGCTAACATTGGTTGGGACCACAAATTAAAGTAGAATGCACCACAAAGTATAGAAAAAGAAGGTTTGGGAAGAAGTAACTTGTTCAAACCATGAAAGAATCTAAAAGGAGGACAGAATGGAAAAAAGGAAGCATCTTATTATACACCGAAAGCAAAGGTAAGGTGGTCAACACTGGATTTTAAATCCAAGATTGATAGTTTAAAAAAGCCTTAAAGTTCCAACAATAGATATAGGTTGTATTCATAATGTCCCCACTGGTGGGGAGGTTAGATATCATACCCTCTTCCATCTAAGACTACCCTTTACCACCCCCAACGTGATGACCACTTGAGGGCACATATCCCTTTAAGTGGTAGGGTCACTTCAAATCAACCCATTTGCACCCCCTGCCCAACTCTAAACAAAGAAACTAATGTTTTTCAACATCTCACTATAATATGAAAAGAAAGAAATTCCTCTCTCAAAATAGTTGGCAGGTAGCTCTTGGGTCACAATGAGACTGCCAAGCTAATCTGTTGTTTTATAGCCAGCATGTCCTGAAACACATGCACATGGTCGAGTTGTTGCACCTCCCTCCCCATCTCCATGTGTAACCCCATCATGTCACCCACTAAGCCCTATAATAAATAATATGCAGTTGTCCTGCTCATGGAACCCTAATTAATAAAGCCTGCCCGTTCTTGGTGAAGGACAAAAACTGTGTTTAGATCAGGATAGTGCCCCCATTGTCATATTGGACAGAGTATATTTTTTAGCGAAAGAGCAGCAGTAAATTTTCATAAGACTGTTACCTGGTAACTCGACAGCAGTAAGCTGGTTTAGAAGTTTCTATCCCTACATCTTGAGTTACCATTGGCTCATGATTACAGTCAGACTGTATGCCTTGGTTTTTTTACCTTTAAGACTAGTTTTTTTTTACCTTCAAGAATTTAGGAAGCATGATTATCCATTAGTTACAAAGGGTTAAGTCAAATGGATCCAACTGAAAAACACACACCCATATCTGTATCTATATCTCTCTATATATATGGGAATGCATAGAAAACCTCCCAAATCTACCCACTAAGAAACATTTATTGGTTTTTCAGTGTTTTTTCAAAATTCTGACCAGATGTGATCTATGCGATTTTTTTTATAAGAATCAGTTCTTGGAGCATTTGATTTGATACATGGTTATATTTTTATAAGGTTTCAAAAATCAACAGACTACAATTTCATACATTTTTGAGGCTCCAAATACCATTATTTCTACCTAAAATGCATGGTCCAAGTATCGATTTCTAGTACATCAATGATCAATGATGCTGAACACATCTGTAAGGTCAGAATTTAGAAAAAACACCGAAAATCTAGTAAATGTTTCTTAGTGGATAGGTTTGGAAAGTTTTCTGTTGGGTAGGTTTTCCTTCTTTTATATATATATATATATATATATATATATATATATATATATATATATATATATAGAGAGAGAGAGAGAGAGAGAGAGAGAGAGAGAGAGAGAGAGAGAGAGAAGTACAATCATGTTGTATATGATGTATATACTCCATCACCACCTCACATCTCACTTACGGAAGAACAGCAGATCAGATGCAACCACGTTGCACGCTTTATTGTGCTGCTTTACTTGATCTGCTCTCCGTCTCTGTTGGGCCCCACAACTGACAGGCTGTACCCCAGAGATGGAGGGCAGTCAGGTGCAGCGGCACACTTAAACTGTGTTTCTCAAGTGAGATGTGCAGTGGGGATTGAACATAACCGATGATCAGTCACACACAGCATGACCATAATTGCTCCCGAACAGAGATCAGATCTAGATCAATGGTACTGGAACTGGATCTGAAATTCTGGGCTCCCCTTCTTATTAAGGCCCACAGTCAAAATAACCATTATCTTGGTCCAAACACAAGTGGGTTAGCGTGAAAAGATGCTGTATGATTGGTCAAGTATCCATACTGAATCCAAGACAACTCACTAGGATCTTTAGCCAATGCAGTGTGGACCCTCCATTTACAGTCTGGAAACCCACACCCTATGATTGTTCTATATAAGGCTTGTATTTTTTACCAAGATCGGTGCCATAAATCTTGTGGTTTGTTTGTATTTATTGGTCTCTTTGATGTTGGGACAGGTTACAAAGCTGGAGATGCGGCACTCATCTCTCACCCCGATGCAACACATTGGACGACAAACTGCCTGTCTTTCTCTCTGTAAAAAATTAAAAGAATTTCATTTGGACGCCAAACTTTAGCCTCTAATCCCAAGAAAAGGCCTCACGTTCCTGAGTTTCTTGATACCAGCCTCTGTTTTTCTAGAAACTGCCAAACAGAAACCTATTCTTACCATTAATTCATGTTAAACCTCAGTTAAATTGAGTAGAACAATAATAATTAGGGGTGTCAACGGGTTGGGTTGGGTTGGGTTTGGTTCGGACACAGGTGAAACCAAACTTGGATCAGATTTTCGAGTATGGTATCAGGTTCGGACCTGGATCTAATCGGGTCTACTATAAGAGAAACCATACCCGGACCCGATAAGAACTACATGAACCAAATCCAGTAAAGTAATATTTTTGTTATCATTTTTACATTGAAAAATTGCAGGTCTTAATGGGAACTCAGGTTGGGTCTGAGTCTGGTATAAAATTTCACAAACCATATGCAGGTCCAGGTATTAGTAGGACCTTTGGGTCCGGACACAGGTCTTAATCTGGTCTTCTTATTTGTCACCATACCCGGACCCTAATAATGCCCTCAGATGACTCAAATAACTATCTTTCTATTTTCTGTGAGCGTAAATAAATAATTTTTTAACTCCAAAAGACTAAAGCTCAAAAGAATAACATTTCTCAAGATAATGGAAGTTAACCAGCCTTTGTTTGGCAGTTCTCAGAAAAAACAGAGGTCTATATAGATGCAGGAAGGTGAGACCGTTTTTCAAATTAAGGGAAAAAAGTTGGACTCTAAATAGAATTCTCCCTAAAACACAAAAAGTGGTCAAGGACGTCAGACATTGTATCTCACGCCTGCAAAATTCAACCAATGTGAGTCCCACCCAGGTTGGTACACATCAAGCAACACCGAAACCCACTTCTTCAATTAAAGAAAAGAAAAAACACTACCCATTTCTTTTCTCACATTTATTCAAGAGGTTTTGTTTTGTAACCACCAAAATTATAATTTATACATGCTTAAATTGGCCCATGATCTGGATGACCCACTTTGACAAAGTTGGCTTACAAACCATTGGATTAATTTAAACCCTAAAAAGATGCAGTTTCATAAAACAGTCCAATGCCTTGGGAGCCATTAGCTCATCCGAACCCTATTTAACCTGTGCCCATAACACCATTCTCCTTTATGTGAAAGAAAAGTCTCAATATAACAAGATGAGTGAAAGGTTGTTGTTTTTGCTTCTATTTTAATCATGGAATAAAAAAACAAAGTGTGATGTAAGAGAAAATCAATACTTTAGCATTCACATCTTTTTCACCAATTTGTCTATTCATAATTAATACCCCCCCCCCCCCCCCTCCATCTTTCTCGGTTGGGCATATACGGTCCACTACCAAGTTTGAATGGTGATTCAACTTATGGTTTATCAATACACAGACAGATTACACCTGGGCAATGATAAGAAAGAAATCCCACTACCTTTTAAGTCAAAACTAAATGCAAGGGGTATTACCTCTCTCTACCTCTTCCATGTGCACACTGGACAAGCATAGATGCATATACACCCTGTCCTAGGACAAGTTCAGTTTGTTCAGTTCAAGAAAAAAAAATCAAAGTCTATTTTTTATTACTTTTATTTCTGATCAATATTGTATTTTATGTACATGACAAACTGTACATAGTGCAGGATCATGAACACAAACGGATGAATGGTTACAGCTGATTCCAATAAAACACACAGGGTATCTGATTAGATACCTCATCAACTGGAGAGTTTATCCATTCACCCTAAGTAGACCTGCGCTCAGAAATTCAACACTAGAAAAATTAACCACTTGCAGATTAACACGTTTAGTTTCCATAGAAATATAGAAAGAGAACTGTAAAGAAAATCCTTGATTTTGATTTTAAGAAGGCTTATTTGTTTACACTACCAAGACACTGGTTTCTATATTTCTGATCTAGCAGCCTTAGTAGAAAGCCCATGGATAACACACATCGAGAAGCCAGGCGAACTCAGCTTAATAGTTGAGGGAAACATGCACTTGAGGACTATGGAGAAGCCAGAAGAGGCAACTATGTAGCCAACATGATATTTACGCCATCAGTCAAAATGCAGACTAACATCCAGTAAATGTTAGCATAAAAGCAATGTCAAAAGTGAACGAATGATCAGGTGTTCGTCACACCAAGGATCTGGATGACAGGAGTGAAAAGAAGTGTATTCTCCTGTTACGGGTCACGGGTCTGGAGATCCAGACCCGTGATCATTAACATGTCATTAATGGCACTGTGTGTAATTTACCTTCTTGTAATAAGGGTACTTTTGTACCCTAGTCTTATATTTTGTATGTTATTATAAATGAGATCATACAGCAGCCGACCCTAAGCATTGGGGTTATTGGTTTTTTCATTTTCTGCTCTCTCTCTCTCTCTCTCTCTTTCCCTGTCTCTCAGCTCTCACGAGTGGATTAAAATCTAACATGGTATCAGAGCTACGTTACAGCTGAAGCTGAAATCGATCCAAAAAGGTACGTCTGAAAGATCCCTTTCTCCTCGATATTTTTTTTTCTCCTAAGTCAAGAAAAATACTTTTGTTTTCACCAATCTCGTCTGCACCTCTTTTCTGGTTTACCCAAGTTCGATCAGATCACCTCTTTTCTGGTTTCCCCAATCTCGTCTTTGCCCATTTTCCCAATCTCGCCTGCACTTGTTTTCCATCTCCTGATATTGATCAGATCTGACGTTAATCAGATCTGATCATTTCTTCTCCTTCTTGTCTGAGTTACCCAGTTGAATATCTCTTCATTCTGTCTTTCATATATTTTGCTAGTTGTTTTTTATCACAGTGTGACCTAATCACGCAATCGGGTTTTATTTTGATTCAGCTACACTGCATTTCGTTTCACAGTGTGAATTCATATTCACGTTCTTTTTTTTTTTTAGTGTGACTTTCATATCCAATATTCAATCACTTATGAAAATCAGAAATCTGACAGATTTTTAATTTCTGCTTCAAATTCAGCCACTGTCGTCGGCCATTGATCTGAATTAGTTTCTGCAAAAAAAAACAAAAAAACAAAAAAAAAGTTACAGAAACTGTAGACAGACTGTGCTAAACACATTCTTAATACTGTAAACCATGGATTCATTTCCTAGTCAGTCGGTTCTTTCTTCAAGTTTCTTCAGTCAACTCGTGTCTGAAAAATTAAACAATGGTAACTTCTTGACTTGGAAGAGACAAATCATACCTTTTATTAGGAGTCAGGATCTTTCTGGACATCTGGATGGATCTATTCCAGTTCCTCCTGAATTCATATCACAAGAAGAAAGAGACAATAAAGGGAAACCTACTACAATATATGTTAGGAATCCTGAATTTGTGGCTTGGATGAAAAGAGACCAAGCGCTTGTTGCTTATATCACATCTACACTGTCACAAGAGGTACTTGTAGCAATTCCAGATGACTGTACTGCCATGCAACTTTGGAACAGACTTGTTCAGACATACTCACAGGTTTCTCAGGCCAGGATTATGTTTCTTAAAAGAGAATTTCAAATGTTAAGAAAGGATTCCATGACCATCATGGAATACTTGAACAAAATGAAGGTTATCACAGATCAACTTGCAGTTGTTAGAAGTACAGTAACTGATAAAGATTTGGTACAACAAACTCTCAGTGGATTGGGACACGACTATCATATGATTGTTACTTCATTGTTATGTTTACCTGAGCTCCCCAACTTTGAAGATCTGCGTGCAAAATTGTTACAATATGAGATGAACCTAAAGGGGTTTTCTGAAGAATCATCTATGCATACTGGGGCACAAGAAGTTCTTGCTACAGGGGTTACTTAAGCACGAGGACGAGGAAACTATGATATCAAGGGAAAAGGAGGACAAGAAAGAAATGGTCAAGGAGGTCGTGGATTATTACCTACACCCAACACATATACCAACTCACAAAGACAGAGGCCAATCCCTACATGCTTTCTATGTAATAAAATGGGACATATCAAAGCTAACTGTTGGTTCAATCCTTTAAATAAAGGAAAATCAACCCAAACTGAAGCAAAAAGAAACCCAGACAGTACAAGGACCAATGGAGAAGTAAAAGAGTTATTGTTGTCAGCTTTAGCAGAATTGAATCTGAAACAAAATGAGCAAGGTACTTGGTACGTGGACTCTGGCGCGGCGACTCACGTTACTGGTGATGCAGGTAAGCTCCTAAAACTTGCTCCTTACATTGGTAAAAGCAGTATAGTTACTGGAGATGGATCACACCACTCTGTCTCTCATATTGGAAACTCCATTATACCCCTGTCCGAATCTTCTATCAATCTTTCAAAAGTTCTTTATGTTCCTGAAATCAAGAAAAACATCATTTCAGTTTCTAAACTTGTTAATGATATCAAAGCCTCAGTTGAATTTACTCCCTCTTCTGTTCTTGTCAAGGATCTCTGCACGAAGGAGACATTCGCTAGAGGAAAACGACAAGGCAATATGTATGTCTTTCAAGAAGATCCTTCAGCACATATTCGCTCTGCAGATCCAAACTTGAAGCTCTAATCATCGTTGCCTTCTTAAAATTCTACTTGTGTCTTCAGTGTCTCTGAAATCAATAAGCCAATTCTTTGGCATGGTCGTCTAGGTCATTGCAGTAGTAGTTTCATTGAAAAACTTGTTTCAAATAACCTCATTCCCAAGTCAAGTTTAAGAATAAATGTCGATGACAACAAATGTCCTAGTTGTCTCTTATGTAAGAGTCATGTCTTACCATTTCATTCTATTAATAAAAGAGCTTCAAGACCTTTTGAGACTATTTGTTCTGATGTTTGGGGGCCTGCTCCAGTTGCTTCCATATCTGGAACTAGATATTACCTTTTGTTTGTTGACAGTTATTCTCGTTATTCTTGGATATTTTTCATGAAACACAAATCTGAGACCTTCAAGTTGTTCCGAAACTGCCATTCCTTTGTCAAAAACCAATTTTCTGAAAACATCCTTAGTTTCCAATGTGATGGAGGAGGTGAATTTTCTTCCATTGACTTTACTAACTTTCTCCAAAGTAACGGGATAAGGAAAAAGGTGTCTTGCCCACACACACCTCAGCAGAATGGGATTGCTGAAAGAAAGCATCGTCATATTGTTGAGAGTGCGATGAGCATGATGCATGACAGCAGTCTCCCGATCACTTTATGGACAGAGGCTTTTCATTCTGCAGTTCATGTGATAAATCGTTTGCCCATGACTATTTTGGAAAACAAGTCTCCTTGTGTCTTTTTGGTGTACATCCCAACTATCATGATTTGCATGTGTTTGGTTGTTTATGTTATGTTCATGTTGATAGTTCAATGAGACATAAGTTTCAGGACAAGGCTCTGAAGTGCAGGTTTGTGGGTTATGCCGATGACTATAAAGGGTACAAGTGCTATGATCCGGTGAGCAAGCGCATCAAAATATCAAGAAATGTCATCTTCGATGAATTGAATTTTGATTGTCGATATACTAGTTCTTCAGAATCAAAACCTGAAGTTGAGGCTTATCATCCTTGGTTGAATTATGAACTTCTTTCCGGAACTAGTGAGGTTTGCTCGAACTGTACTCAAAAGAATAAGGAATCTATGTCTGCTGATGAAGTGGTTGCTCATGAAAATACAGACCCAACTTCGAATCCACAAAGGTATAAAGGTCTTGTCTACGCTCGACGAGAAAGAGAGCCGCCCACCATAGTTAATTCAGACATGGACACATTCTCTACATCCAACATCGCTGATAATAGAAGATCCACACGTACTCGTCATCCAATTGAAAGATGGGTCAGTTATGAAAATTTCTCATTAGATTTTCAACTCTTTCTAACAGCCTTGAATAAAGAAGATGAACCCACAACGTTCTCTCAAGCATCAAATTCCAGAAGATGGATTGAAGCAATGAATGAGGAGATGGAAGCTCTACATGAATGTGGTACGTGAGATGTCGTACCAAGACCACCTGACAGAAATGTTGTTGGTTCAAAATGGGTGTACAAAATAAAGTATAAACCAGATGGGTCTATAGAGCGATACAAGGCGAGACTTATAGCCAAAGGTTTTACACAGGAGCAAGGACAGGACTATGATGAAACTTTTAGTCCAGTGGTGAAGATGGGAACAATCAGGATTATACTTTCTTTAGCTATTGAACATCAATGGACTATTAGCCAACTTGATGTGAAGAATGCCTTTCTTCATGGAAATTTGAGAGAAGAAGTATACATGGAACAACCCACTGGCTACGCAGAAGGCGATCCTACAAAATACGTATGCAGACTAAAAAGGGCGATATATGGATTGAAGCAGGCATCTCGATCTTGGTTCGACAGTTTCTCTGTTGAAATTCAAAAATATGGTTTTAAGAAATCTCTTCTTGACCACTCCTTATTTATCTTTAAGAACCAAGACACAATTACTCTGTTGTTGATATATGTAGATGATATCATCATCACTGGTAATTCCAATGAGCACATTAAAGAAGTGAAACATCTCTTGAATCAAAGGTTCAAAATGAAGGACCTTGGCAAGCTACGATACTTTCTTGGAGTTGAAGTCATCAGTACTTCTGAAGAGATGACTCTCACCCAACATAAGTATATCATTGATGTTCTAAATAAAGCGGGTATGAAAGTCTGCAAGCCCTTGGGCACTCCTAGTGTCCTTCATCAAAAGCTTAGGTCTCAAGATGGGGATCCATTTGATAATCCCACACAGTATCGTAGCATAGTAGGTATGTTACAATATCTCACCTTTACTCGTTCAGATATAGTCTACTCAGTGAATCAAGTTTCTCAGTTTATGCATGCACCATGTGAAGGGCATATGGAAGCAGTTAAACAGATACTTCGATACCTAAAGGGAACTGTTGGGGATGGCCTCATATATCAGAGAAAGACAAATGGGCAAAATGCACATGAGATCACTGTTTATTCTGATGCGGACTGGGCAGGAGATCCAGATGAACGCAGATCGGTATCCGGCTATTGTGTGTTTGTTGGGATGAATTTAGTTTCTTGGAGTAGTAAGAAACAAAAGGTTGTCGCCAGATCCAGTACAGAGGCTGAATATAGGTCAATGGCAGCCGCCACTGCTGAAGCTACTTGGATTAGACATTTACTGACAGAAGTAGGGGAATCGATCTCTCGATCACTTCTTTTATGTGACAACCAGAGTGCCATTAGTATGTCTTTTAATCCAATCCATCACAGTCGTGCCAAACATATTGAAATAGATCAGCATTTTGTGAGACAAAAGGTAGAAGAGAAAGAGATTGAGCCTGAATTTGTACGAACCACAGATCAGGTGGCGGATATATTTACAAAAGGATTGACGAAAGACAGATTTTGGATGTTAAAAGGCAAGTTGTTCATGGTCCAAGATCATGCACAACTTGAGGGAGGGTGAAAAGAAGTGTATTCTCCTGTTACGGGTCATGGGTCTGGAGATCCAGACCCGTGATCATTAACGTGTCATTAATGGCACTGTGTGTAATTTACCTTCTTGTAATAAGGGTACTTTTGTACCCTAGTCTTATATTTTGTATGTTATTATAAATGAGATCATACAACAGCCGACCCTAAGCATTGGGGTTATCGGTTTTTTCATTTTCTGCTATCTCTCTCTCTCTCTTTCCCTGTCTCTCAGCTCTCACGAGTGGATTAAAATCTAACAAGGAGACCTATTACTGGCTAGTGGCTACTTCATTTTCTTAGGCAGAAATTTATTACCATGAGGCAATAAAAGCAAAAAGAGGTAAATCATTGCAGATGTGAAAAGATGGATTGATTTTTTTAACACTCTGAAATTATTTCTTCACTTTACTGAAAGAAGTCAGTGACTTAATGCAATGACGAGAGCATGAGCCATGGTCTTGTGAATCCAGTCTTTCACAGTCCAACCATCAATGAAGATTTTTGTCCTTGATATTTATAACAAAATAGTATGTGAATTCTAGGGGAACCGAGAGACGACTTGCTCACAAATTCATTGAATGCTGAATAAAGGCAAAATCTTCTCCAGGACAAGCTGTGTCACAGTGTAACGTAGAAGATACAGTTGATTAATAAGGCATATTAGTACTTAAGGGATGACTCCAATACTTGCAATTATCTTCATGTTCTATTTAGGAATCTTATATACGCGAAGCTTTAGCTAGAAAACTAAGAGGACTTTAACATATTTGACAGCACTTCCCCTAGCTAACATTATCAAAAAGAGAAAAATAACATCATCCTTTGCATTTCTAGGACAAACTTGGTGGTGAGGAGCAGTGTCTGATCAACAGCATCAGAGGAATCACAGATTAGGCACAAATTTGTGCTGTTACATGGAATTTTTCTTCAGTGGAAGGTCATTTCTAAAAGACAATAAGAAATCAATTTGACATACATCCAGGTATATGTCATGATTCATAGATAGTGCCTGATGCTACCAATGAAGAAAATAATGGATTTGACATACTTCCATCTCCAATATCATGCTCATGCCAATACCAAGATCTATCTATGCTACCAATGAAGGCTGTTACCAGGATGACTCTAATGACAAGTTAGTCTTACAAAGCTTGTCAGAAGGGGTGTGCTTGGGCCCACAATTCATGCACTTGTGTGAAGTGGGAAATGGAACTGTTGTTCCATCCAATTCCATTATTTTCTTCAAAAAGAGGATGATTATAGGCTTCTTATTGAGACTACCCATTACCACTAGACAGGTGGTAATGAGAATTCCTATTAAAGTGATGATGTGCAAGTCCTAAAAGTTTCATCCTTTCTCCTAGTTTTCTTATTTTACAAACACTATTTCTTATTTTCCTTCTGCTTCCCTAAATTGAATGAACTATTCCTGAAGATCAAATATCATATCAACAAGAACGTCCCATGGGATCACATACATAGCTCACTTCAACCCTTGAAAAATGGGAGGTGAATTCAGAATTATGCCTTGAGTTACCTACCAAGAGAGTAGGATTCAAGCAAATAGTGCAGGAGTAGTGAACAGAACCAACCAATTGTTGGTTTTCCATCTTTCCAGGAAATGGGTTAGAATCTATGGTAATCACCGTGAGCACAAAAGGACAGGAGGGATTGATGCTAACCACACAATATGAATTGAGAATCTAAGATGAAGTTTGCAAAGCGGAAAAGAAATTGAAGGAAACATTTTGAATTAGGTTCACAAAAATGTCTAAGATTGTGAAACATACAAAAGGGGATAAAAGAACACAGTTTCTTTGTTCAACCAAAGACCGCCTCTATAAATGTAGCAAAAACAATTTTTTGAAGTTTCAAGTATTAGATACGCTTAAACACATCAAGCAAACATTTAGGATTTCCACGACTCCCTGGGGCAAGGGGTAAGCCCATGGAGTTTTATGCTGCCAAGACAGTGATCATAAGTACAGCAGGCAGAGCCAGCGCAGATAGGTCTCTGATCTTGGGGGTGGTTTCTCCATGTAAATATATATAAAAAAAAAACATTCAGGATTTCCTTAGTAAAAATTCCTAGAAGGTCATTGCATATTCATGCAAGGTTACACTCAGTTGCTTTTAGGAATTTGATGGGAACAATTGAATGCAATGACATTGAAAAATTTTAGAGTCTTTTTCTGATATAGGTTGACCAAGATGTTATTAATTGTCTACGTATGTTCGAGAGTCGAGTTTTACATATTAATATTTGACATCCTGATATCAAGGGTTGGAGAGGTTTTCTATAAAACCTTCTAATGGCAGCTTTGCGCATTATCCAAGAATAAATTTCTCTGTGTGTGGAGGTGGATGTCTTGGTTGTTGGAAGATCAAGAAAGGATTATTGCAGTAGCATAGAGAGGTACAGGATACAAAATGGATTTATTCTCAAAGAAGCAACTACAAGTAACTCTCTGAACAAGAATAGCACCTGCTTGATGCACAAGTTCAAAAATAAAGCATCAGTAGATAATTAGATATAGAAAATGTTTGTATTTATGCGGAACACCTCGAGTGTTTTTCTATTCATGAGCTTATGCACAAAACAGATATAGCATTCAGTAAATGATTTGGGGCATGAAATAGGTGAAATCCTGCCACATTGAAGATAAACAAATTGATTAAAACATTCTTGCAATAAATTTCTAATACAGGCAATGTTTCTTAATGGGTACTAGACAAACTAAATACAAAGAACAAAAAAACTTACCAAAAGAATGTCTTCATCTGTGCCAAAGGATTTACGAGCTTGTTCTAGGCATTCTATGGAGACTCTTTCATATTTCCTATCAAAAGATGGTTTCAAGTTTAAATCATTAAAAATAAGGTGTAGCTTAATCTAAAAAATTGATCCTGTACTAATAGCAGCAAAAGTGACTCAACCTTTAAAGAAACAAGTAAAAGCACACTCTGCAACTTCATACAACAAGAAATGCAAAGATTTATACAACAGGCATTTTGAACTTCATCTAAATTCATGCCATTGGTAGCATCTGTTAAGAGATTGACTCTTTTAGTATATATATATATTGTTGTTGTGTCTGTGAACTAAAATACCCATCAGGGGTATTTCAGTCATTTTTCATTGTAATAGGGGTCAGCCCATTAGGGTTGCACTTCTGACACACCCGATTTTGTCCTTGTTGTTGCGGAGGACGATTTTCAGCATTGTACTTCTGCTTCTTGTAAGGTGGCTGGTACTTCTTGCCACCGTGGTGCTGCGGCGGACCGGCTCCCCGTTTCCCCGGTGTGTCCCCTTGACTCTTCCTTCATCGCTCCCATTCTTCATTCAGCATAGTAGCCACTTCAATGGCTTGTGCAAGGGTGGACGGCAGATTTATCATCACTCGTGGTCGTAATCCGTCCTTGAGTCCACGGACATACCTAGTTGCTCTGGCTTTATCATTCGCGAACAAATTTGGGCAATAACGCTCCAAGGTCCGAAATTTGGTAGTGTATTCCACCAAATTCATATTTCCTAGAGTAAGCTCCAAGAACTCCTGATGCTTCTGATCACGAGCGTACTGGGGGAAATATGTCTCTAAAAATGTCCGCTTGAAATCTTCCCATGGAATAGTATCCACTCCGGTAAAGTGGATGGTTCGGGTTGTGTCCCACCACTTTTGTGCATCTTCCGTCAAGCGGTAAGTGCCGAAGTCCGTTTGCTTATCATCGGGAACAGACAGAACCCGAAAAGCTCGTTCTGTCTCTGCAATCCAACTCTCGGCTAGTTCAGGATCGGCCTTGCCTGAGAAGGTAGGCGGGTTCAACTTCAAGAACTTCTCATACGTGATTGTGCTCGTGTTATGCTTTTCACTTATGGCTGCGGCTAACTCCGCCTGGTGGCGCATTTGGGTGTCCATGGTTTGAGCCAGATTACCAAGAGTTTCCATCACGAACCCCCTTTGATCCTGCCATTCGTTCGCCGTGCTCGAACTAGCCTGGGATCGACGATACATCTAATAACCATTTCAATACACACAGTTTTACTATCTTTGAATTGTAGCGTTCCTAAAATCATTACATGTATATATCTATACTTATACAGAAAAAAAACAATGCAATTATCATGCCTAATAAAGTAAAAAGGATAAAAATATACTCACAGAGCGATCTCAGGATGTGGCATGACTGTAATCTTTGATTTATTGTTCCCAGGCTCTGATACCATAACTGTAACGCCCCGAAATTTAACCCAAATTTTTAAAGTTTTTTTTTTTTAAGCGGAAACAACTAATAATTCCCGGTTTAAGCATTTCAGAACGATACAGGAAGGTAAAAGCAAACCACACCATTTATTTCCATTTCAATAATAATAAAATCCAACATCAGAGTTTTCACATTGTGAGTCTCAAAACAAAAATCTCAATCTGAAAGAAAGCAGAACCGCCAGGGAACAAATAGATCAGGTCTTGGTCAACGCCTCATCCCACATCGCTCATAGTACTACTCATCTCCTGAAAATGATAAAAATTATAGGAATTAGACTACCACGTCTAAGTAGAGAAACTGTATTCTTAATGCAGGTAAACCATGGACCTAGTATGTGATGTGGAATTTCAGCTTATTAAGAAGTACACAAAAAGACTATGTAAAAGCAGTAACAGGCATATATTTAAACAGACAAACAGATGAGGCAACAATTATAATTAAGCAATTAAAGCATATTCTACAACAATAACAACAGTGATGCATAACATTCATGTAGCAAATTATCCTATGAATCTGAGTATCTCATCTCTACACATTTCAGGACTTCATTTCTTTACAAGCTCAGAACATGCTGGAAAAATATAAACAATGTCTCTCTAGAACTCCTCTCCCTGTGATACCTAAAATGTTCTAATTGATATTTATCTTTTCTTATCCCGCGGGTACACACGGGCCGAGGCAACCATCACAGAAGAGAGCGTTCGGGGGTATATTATTCGAAGTTATTTTATTAACCCGAACATTCTAACTGTGACTGAAATCCCAAGGGAGCGGCCAGTGACCGAGAGAACCTCCCAAAGGCCAAAACCAAACAGGATGCATCCCTAACTTCTGCAGAAGAACAAAGAGCTACCACCTAGGACAATATTGGTAGTCCGGGTCCCCCCAACTCCGAGGACTGGGGACCAACGAGTCGCTTTACGCTCGAACAAATAAACACGTCCCCGGAGTCTTGTACCACCTACCCTCTCCAAGGTAAGCCCGAATTTGAGTGGGTTAATCTTTTCATTTAGTTATTTTCCCGAAGTATGGGGCATTTCCCCAACTTCCTTCTGCTATCATAGTAGTAGAATTCCCAACCTTAGTCATTTTACCAAGGTGTATAAACCATCCAAATCCTTTTTCCATATTGATTGCTTAAACCCACTCAAAGTGCTCCGGTGCCTTTAAACCAGTCAAGCACGAATTACATTTAAGTTTCTTATCAGTATTATGATCATTATTCTAAATGCCTTGGTACTTTTAAACCAATCGGACACAAATGCCCCGGGATCTTTCACCCAGTCAGGCCCTCAGAAATTAACCTTTAATTTTTCTCACCAATGTTGTTAACATTAAGTACATGCTTATTAACCAAAGTACCTACATCAGGTACCCAATCCATATTGCCCAATTAGGCAAGGTTTTCCAAGCAACCCCCTTGCGGGAAGGCACATATCCATATGTCACTAAGTGCACCATCATATATTTGAACTGAATGTAACAACCGTAAGCATATGCAGACTTCTGTATACGTTCAACAATGGTGTATGTGGTCAGTTATCACAATTCATCTTGCAATTTTGCCATAAAGCAGAAAATTGGGAAAAAGTAAAACGATGCATAGATATCAATTTCATAGGCAGCTGGATAGTAACCCGAACGTCCTCATAATAGGCAAAAAAAAAAAAAACATTAAGTATCAGTTGATGTGTAGCTTTCTATGAAACCGAATGTCATCGTAATGGGCAGCTAACTATGTAGTGAGCATCAGATTAGTGTGAATTGAATGAAGTAGAGTATCCTCATAACAAGCACCATTTTGCTAACATAATCTAAAGTACGCATGCCATATTTCACAGACTTGGTTAAAATACACAGACAATAATAATAACATAATTAGGTACCCTATGCCTAAAAGAAATACATGAATTTCCATTTCAGTTCGGCCGCCACACAGCCTACATTAAGCATGCTCTGTTTCACAAAAATAACAGGCACTATTCAGCAACCATAATCTCAAATAAGTATGCTGTATTTCTTAGACTCATGGCAAAATACACAGTAAAAAATAAAACATGATCAGATACACCATGCCTAAAAGAATTAAATGTATTTCAATTGCAGTTCGGCTACCACACATCCTACATTAAGCAGGCTCTGTTTCACAAATTACACATACGCAGGCCAGAATAGCTCACAAGAAAGGGACTACTGAACAAATGCAATCAAAGAATGGGACCCTTCCCCAACTTATTCAGCTAAATAAAAGAAAACAAAAACTAAATGCAATCACATAATTAAAAACTGGATCTGCTGGCAATTTAAATTTTCATTGAACCCGACTCAAAGCAATGCATCATGAATCGTGCAAAAAAAATGATACAGATTCTCCCCTCCCTTTTATCCTAATTTTGTCCCTAAGCACACACTGAACCGACCTAAATCTCTTTCGATTTGGCCAGTGGCATCGAATCCGATCACATCAGTGAAGCAGTGATCAAAGATTCTTATAAATAATCAAACTGTTCTTTAAAAACCTATAGTTTTTCCCATGCTTTCTTCTTTCTTCTGTTCTAACCTAATCTTCCAATTGAATGAACCTAACTATTAAGAACCCATATCCTTAATCAGCACAACAATTCCACGGTCTACTAATCTCGTTAAGAGCCACTGTCCTTACTCTGCAAAATGGAAATTGAGGTACTAAATGTGAAGGGTCATACTGTACACCCTCCCCTAACTAGACTCAGCAAGAATTCTGTCACATTCAAAGTCCCCTCATTTTATTTCACGACCCCCCCCCCCCCCCCCTTTTTGAGGTAGGTGTTCCTGTATGATTTCGGGGCTGCATAACAGCCGACATCACCCCCACATTGCAGAGCTCGAAGGGGAAACCCCCAAATTGCAGAGCTCGAAGGGAAAACCCCTTGCCAATCGACCGATTTGGGTTTTTGGAAAACCCACACCCCACCAAGCCCATGACTGACCTGAAAAAAAATTACAGACCCTACCATTTTTGGGCGAAGGAGTTGCGGCAGCCACGCAAGGAGGTCGGTTGGCGTCACCCGGCAAAGCTTCGAGCAGCAGTCCTAAAACTCGGAGGGCGATCCGAAAGTTAGAGAGAGATAGAGAGAGAGAGAGAGAAAGAAGGGGATAGCGAGAGAAAGGAGAAAGGGGTTCGGGGGTCCCTCTTTGTAGGAGGGAGGCCACCCGAAAAGGAAGGAAAACCTACCTTCCCGGCGGCTGCGTGTGCTCCCCCACCTCCCCATCTCCTTATGTGTTAGGGTTCGGCTGAACCCTAACACCCGATGTCTCGGGGGAGAGGGTTTCCCCCTTTCAAAAATCTTTTTATCGGGCAACCCATATCGGGTTGCCCTTTTTAACCCCTCTTTTCATTTAACAGGGTGTGGGTCGGGTCCGGGTCCGGGTCCGAACCGCGACCTGCGACGCTGGACCCGGTAGCGATTTGGATCCGGGGAATAAAAAAAAATGTGGATCTGAGTCGTGTGAAGAATAGTGGATCCATGGGTTGGATCCACTTGGGTCCGACGATGGATTCGACCAGTTTATTTGCTATTACACCCATATTTTTTTTCTTTTTGGATTCGGGTAACGGATCCTATGCCCAAATCATGCTAAAAAAAAATATGTATATACACAAATTTTCTAGGTAATTGTATAAAATTTGCGATTATTACAATCGTTCCCTTCAACTATTCTTCGCAAACATAGTGACAATCTATCTCAATATGTTTTGTTCACTCATAAAATGTGTGATTGTTGGCTATATATATGGCATTTTTGTTATTGCAGCATAGTTTTGAAGGTTCTGAAACATCACCGCCCATATCTGAAAGTAGTGCTCTCATCTACACCTTGGTGGTTGTTGTAGCCATCGCGCTGTACTCAGCTTCTGTGGAGGATAAAGACACTTTCTGTTGTTTTTTGAATTGCCAAGAGATGAGGGAATCACCTAAAAACACACAAAACCCAGTAGTTGAGTGACGGTTATTGAGATTTTCTCCCCAATCAGAATTAGTATAAGCAATAAGATTTAAAGATGATGAAGAGGATAAAAATAGTCCTTTACATATAGTTTTCTTGATGTACCGAACTATTCTTAATACTGTACTCATGTGAACCGATGTGGGCGCATGTTGAAATGGACTTGCATTGTGTACTACTGCATACGCAATGTCTGGTCTAGTAATACATAGATACATTTTTGAGGTAGGTGTTCCTGTGTGATTTCGGGGCTGCATAACAGCCGACATCACCCCCACATTGCAGAGCTCGAAGCGGAAACCCCCAAATTGCAGAGCTCGAAGGGAAAACCCCTTGCCAATCGACTGATTTGGGTTTTTGGAAAACCCACACCCCACCAAGCCCATGACTGACCTGAAAAAAAATTACAGACCCTACCATTTTTCGGCGAAGGAGTTGCGGCAGCCACGCAAGGAGGTCGGTTGGCGTCACCCGGCAAAGCTTCGAGCAACAGTCCTAAAACTCGGAGGGCGATCCGAAAGTTAGAGAGAGATAGAGAGAGAGAGAGAGAAAGAAGGGGATAGCGAGAGAAAGGAGAAAGGGGTTCGGGGGTCCCTCTTTGTAGGAGGGAGGCCACCCGAAAAGGAAGGAAAACCTACCTTCCCGGCGGCTGCGTGTGCTCCCCCACCTCCCCATCTCCTTATGTGTTAGGGTTCGACTGAACCCTAACACCCGATGTCTCGGGGGAGAGGGTTTCCCCCTTTCAAAAATCTTTTTATCGAGCAACCCATATCGGGTTGCCCTTTTTAACCCCTCTTTTCATTTAACAGGGTGTGGGTCGGGTCCGGGTCCGGGTCCGAACCGCGACCCGCGACGCTGGACCCGGTAGCGATTTGGATCCGGGGAATAAAAAAAGTGGATATGAGTCGTGTGAACAATAGTGGATCCATGGGTTGGATCCAATTAGGTCCAACGATGGATTCGACCAGTTTATTTGCTATTACACCCATATTTTTTTTCTTTTTGGATTCGGGTAACGGATCCTAGGCCCAAATCATGCTAAAAAAAAAATGTATATACACAAATTTTCTAGGTAATTGTATAAAATTTGCGATTATTACATCCTTTCCTCCTAAAAAGAATTTCGTCCTCAAAATTTACCTGTAGGTGCTTACTCGAACAGCTTGGGGTATTTTTCTCGCATATTAGCCTCTGGTTCCCACGTGCTTTCATCGATGCCATGGTGTTGCCATCTCACCTTGACGAGATGAATGGTCTTTGATCTTAAGACTCGCTCGCTTTGTTCCAATATTTCTACTGGTTTTTCTTCCATTGTTAGGTCTTCCCTTATATCTACATCCTCATACTGGATGACATGCGATGGATCTTGAAGATATTTCCTTAACATAGATACATGGAACGGGTTATGAATCTGCGCATACTGAGGAGGTAGGGCTATACGATAGGCCGTTTCTCCAATCCGTTCCAAAATCTCAAAAGGTCCGACATATCTGGGACTCAATTTTCCTTTCTTACCAAAACGAAACACACTCTTGGTGGGTGATACCTTCACAAAGACCCGATCCCCCACATCAAAAGTGAGCTCCCTACGCCTCTGATCTGCATAACTCTTTTGTCGACTCTGGGCTGTGAGCAATCTATCTCTTATCATCTTGATCTGTTGGGTATAATGTTGTAACACAATTGGTGATTCTACCGACCGTTCACCAATTTCATCCCAATACACCGGTGATCTACAGGGTCTTCCGTACAGAGCTTCGAAAGAAGCCATGCCGATACTCGCATGGTAACTATTATTGTAAGCATATTCGGCTAAAACAACATGCTTGTCCCACTCACCTTTCCAATCCAACATACATGCTCGCAGCATATCTTCTAGCGTCTGGATAGTCCTCTCTGATTGTCCGTCAGTCTGGGGATGAAAAGCGGTACTCAGCTTCAGTTTCGTACCCAAGGCCTGTTGCAACTGACCCCAAAACCGAGAAGTAAATCGAGGATCTCGATCTGATATAATAGAGACTGATACTCCATGCAGTCGAACAACCTCTCTGATGTATAAGTCTGCTAAGCTCTCGAGGGATTGATTTATTCGTATGGGTAGAAAGTGAGCCGATTTAGTCAGTCGATCCACTATTACCCATATAGCGTCATGTTGTTTTCGTGTTTTGGGCAAACCCACCACGAAGTCCATGGTGATTTCTTCCCATTTCCACTGTGGAATCTCCATTTGCTGCATCATTCCGCCAGGCTTCTGATGTTCCACCTTGACTTGCTGACAAGTCAAACACTTCGAGACATAACTTGCGACCTCACGCTTCATTCCATTCCACCAATACCCTCGTTGTAAATCTTTAAACATTTTTGTGCCCCCTGGGTGTATGGTGTACTTGGACCTATGTGCTTCACCCAATAGTTCTTCTTTCAACTTTGGATCACTAGGGACCCAAAGTCGCTTTTGCATCCATATACTGCCATCTTCTTTGAGTGAGAAGTGTGAATTTTCTTGTTGGGCTAGTGACTTCAGTTTCTCATACTGGGGATCCTCTTTCTGACCTTCAATAATCTTTGTAAGGATCTCCGGATGAGCAGATAAATTAGATAATTTGATATTTCCCACGATATCTGAGAACGATTTCCAATCAATGAATTCCTCCACCAAATTCCACCATTTTGTCAAAAGACTAGACAAACTGCAACCAGCTTTTCGGCTGAGGGAGTCAGCTACCACATTTGCCTTTCCTGGGTGATAGGAAATGGTAAAATCGTAATCTTTTATAAACTCCAACCATCGTCGTTGTCGCATGTTCAACTCTTTCTGGGAAAACAGGTACTTGAGACTTTTGTGATCAGTAAATACCTCGAATTGTTCCCCATACAGGTAATGTCGCCATATTTTCAAAGCGAATACTACGGCTGCCAATTCGAGATCATGAGTAGGATAGTTTCGTTCATGAATCTTTAATTGGCGAGAGGCATATGCTATCACCTTACCATTTTGCATTAAAACACATCCCAACCCAGTACCTGATGCGTCAGAGTAGACCACAAAACCACCATGACCTGAAGGTAAAGCCAACACTGGTGCGGTGGTAAGCTTCTTCTTTAAGATTTGGAAACTCTCCTCGCACTTATCCGTCCATTCAAACTTGATTCCTTTCCTCAGGAGCTTGGTCATGGGCATAGCAATCCGTGAAAAGTCCTGAATGAATCTTCTATAATAGCCTGCTAATCCTAGAAAACTCCTGATATCGCTGATATTCTTCGGTTGACCCCAATTTAATACAGCTTCAACTTTAGCCGGGTCCACAGCGACTCCATCTCGCGATATGACATGACCCAAGAACATGACCTTCTCGAGCCAGAATTCGCACTTGGAGAATTTGGCGAACAACTGTTGTTCCTTGAGAGTCCCCAATACGATCCTCAAATGTTCACGATGTTGTTCTATACTTTCAGAGTATATAAGTATATCATCAATAAAAACAATCACAAAAGTATCCAAGTACGCTCTGAATACCCGATTCATCAAATCCATGAATGCGGCGGGAGCATTTGTCAGTCCGAATGGCATGACTACGAACTCGTAGTGACCGTACCTTGTTCTAAAGGCCGTCTTAGGAATATCCTCGTCCTTGATCCGAAGTTGGTGATACCCAGATCTAAGATCGATTTTTGAAAACACCTTAGCCCTTTGCAATTGGTCGAACAAGTCTTCAATGCGAGGTAGGGGATACTTATTTTTGACTGTTGCTTGATTCAACATCCGATAGTCTATACACAGCCTCATAGAACCATCTTTCTTCTTTACAAAAAGAACTGGTGCTCCCCATGGTGATACGCTCGGTCTAATGAAACCTTGCTCCATCAACTCCTGGAGTTGTTTCTTCAGCTCCTCCAACTCTACTGGGGCCATACGATAAGGCGCTTTCGAGATCGGTGTCGTCCCAGGCACCAATTCGATATGAAAATCCACCTCACGCTGTGGAGGTAATCCAGGCAACTCATCCGGAAACACTTCTGGGAATTCCCGAACCACTTCAAGTTCTTCTAAAGGTGTGACCTTCGACTCGCAGGAGAATACATTTACTAGGAATGCTCGGCACCCCTGGCGCATATACTTCTGAACCTTTAATATCGATGCAATTCGGCCCTTCACTGTAGGTCTAGAGAGTCGAAACTCAACCTTTGGCAATCCTGGTCGGGACAAAGCCACTTTCCCTTGGCGACAGAGAACGTTGGCATAATGTTCATATAACCAATCCATCCCCAATATGACATCATACTCAGTCATATCGAGCAAGATTAGGTCAGCAGGTAAGTTCTGCCCTTCAAGTACAATTATGACATCAGGGATGTAGTTTACACATATCGAATTATATCCTATCGGATTGTACACATATAATTCATGTTTCAGAGATTCAGTACGTGCACCAAGTAATTTTGCAAATTCTACGGATATGAACGAATGTGTAGCACCACAGTCAAATAGAACAAGTGCAGCACAGCCATTGACAAATACAGTACCTTGTACCAGATTTTCTTTCTCCAACTCCTCCGCAGTGGTGGCATATACTCGTCCAGGCACCCTCTTCTGTGAATTTTACTGTGGTGTTTGCTGTGGCTGAGATGGTTGATGCTGCTGCCCTCCTCCGGTATTACGTTTCTGCATATCCGCCATCTTCTTGTGGCACTGACGGGCATAATGACCCATCTTTCCACAATAGAGACATGCACCTGTGTCTCTGGGGCAAGGTTGTCCATAGTGGAACCGGTTGCACTTCTGACACACCCGATTTTGTCCTTGTTGTTGCGGAGGACGATTTTCAGCATTGTACTTCTGCTTCTTGTAAGGTGGCTGGTACTTCTTGCCACCGTGGTGCTGCGGCGGACCGGCTCCCCGTTTCCCCGGTGTGTCCCCTTGACTCTTCCTTCATCGCTCCCATTCTTCATTCAGCATAGTAGCCACTTCAATGGCTTGTGCAAGGGTGGACGGCAGATTTATCATCACTCGTGGTCGTAATCCGTCCTTGAGTCCACGGACATACCTAGTTGCTCTGGCTTTATCATTCGCGAACAAATTTGGGCAATAACGCTCCAAGGTCCGAAATTTGGTAGTGTATTCCACCAAATTCATATTTCCTAGAGTAAGCTCCAAGAACTCCTGATGCTTCTGATCACGAGCGTACTGGGGGAAATATGTCTCTAAAAATGTCCGCTTGAAATCTTCCCATGGAATAGTATCCACTCCGGTAAAGTGGATGGTTCGGGTTGTGTCCCACCACTTTTGTGCATCTTCCGTCAAGCGGTAAGTGCCGAAGTCCGTTTGCTTATCATCGGGAACAGACAGAACCCGAAAAGCTCGTTCTGTCTCTGCAATCCAACTCTCGGCTAGTTCAGGATCGGCCTTGCCTGAGAAGGTAGGCGGGTTCAACTTCAAGAACTTCTCATACGTGATTGTGCTCGTGTTATGCTTTTCACTTATGGCTGCGGCTAACTCCGCCTGGTGGCGCATTTGGGTGTCCATGGTTTGAGCCAGATTACCAAGAGTTTCCATCACGAACCCCCTTTGATCCTGCCATTCGTTCGCCGTGCTCGAACTAGCCTGGGATCGACGATACATCTAATAACCATTTCAATACACACAGTTTTACTATCTTTGAATTGTAGCGTTCCTAAAATCATTACATGTATATATCTATACTTATACAGAAAAAAAACAATGCAATTATCATGCCTAATAAAGTAAAAAGGATAAAAATATACTCACAGAGCGATCTCAGGATGTGGCATGACTGTAATCTTTGATTTATTGTTCCCAGGCTCTGATACCATAACTGTAACGCCCCGAAATTTAACCCAAATTTTTAAAGTTTTTTTTTTTTAAGCGGAAACAACTAATAATTCCCGGTTTAAGCATTTCAGAACGATACAGGAAGGTAAAAGCAAACCACACCATTTATTTCCATTTCAATAATAATAAAATCCAACATCAGAGTTTTCACATTGTGAGTCTCAAAACAAAAATCTCAATCTGAAAGAAAGCAGAACCGCCAGGGAACAAATAGATCAGGTCTTGGTCAACGCCTCATCCCACATCGCTCATAGTACTACTCATCTCCTGAAAATGATAAAAATTATAGGAATTAGACTACCACGTCTAAGTAGAGAAACTGTATTCTTAATGCAGGTAAACCATGGACCTAGTATGTGATGTGGAATTTCAGCTTATTAAGAAGTACACAAAAAGACTATGTAAAAGCAGTAACAGGCATATATTTAAACAGACAAACAGATGAGGCAACAATTATAATTAAGCAATTAAAGCATATTCTACAACAATAACAACAGTGATGCATAACATTCATGTAGCAAATTATCCTATGAATCTGAGTATCTCATCTCTACACATTTCAGGACTTCATTTCTTTACAAGCTCAGAACATGCTGGAAAAATATAAACAATGTCTCTCTAGAACTCCTCTCCCTGTGATACCTAAAATGTTCTAATTGATATTTATCTTTTCTTATCCCGCGGGTACACACGGGCCGAGGCAACCATCACAGAAGAGAGCGTTCGGGGGTATATTATTCGAAGTTATTTTATTAACCCGAACATTCTAACTGTGACTGAAATCCCAAGGGAGCGGCCAGTGACCGAGAGAACCTCCCAAAGGCCAAAACCAAACAGGATGCATCCCTAACTTCTGCAGAAGAACAAAGAGCTACCACCTAGGACAATATTGGTAGTCCGGGTCCCCCCAACTCCGAGGACTGGGGACCAACGAGTCGCTTTACGCTCGAACAAATAAACACGTCCCCGGAGTCTTGTACCACCTACCCTCTCCAAGGTAAGCCCGAATTTGAGTGGGTTAATCTTTTCATTTAGTTATTTTCCCGAAGTATGGGGCATTTCCCCAACTTCCTTCTGCTATCATAGTAGTAGAATTCCCAACCTTAGTCATTTTACCAAGGTGTATAAACCATCCAAATCCTTTTTCCATATTGATTGCTTAAACCCACTCAAAGTGCTCCGGTGCCTTTAAACCAGTCAAGCACGAATTACATTTAAGTTTCTTATCAGTATTATGATCATTATTCTAAATGCCTTGGTACTTTTAAACCAATCGGACACAAATGCCCCGGGATCTTTCACCCAGTCAGGCCCTCAGAAATTAACCTTTAATTTTTCTCACCAATGTTGTTAACATTAAGTACATGCTTATTAACCAAAGTACCTACATCAGGTACCCAATCCATATTGCCCAATTAGGCAAGGTTTTCCAAGCAACCCCCTTGCGGGAAGGCACATATCCATATGTCACTAAGTGCACCATCATATATTTGAACTGAATGTAACAACCGTAAGCATATGCAGACTTCTGTATACGTTCAACAATGGTGTATGTGGTCAGTTATCACAATTCATCTTGCAATTTTGCCATAAAGCAGAAAATTGGGAAAAAGTAAAACGATGCATAGATATCAATTTCATAGGCAGCTGGATAGTAACCCGAACGTCCTCATAATAGGCAAAAAAAAAAAAAACATTAAGTATCAGTTGATGTGTAGCTTTCTATGAAACCGAATGTCATCGTAATGGGCAGCTAACTATGTAGTGAGCATCAGATTAGTGTGAATTGAATGAAGTAGAGTATCCTCATAACAGGCACCATTTTGCTAACATAATCTAAAGTACACATGCCATATTTCACAGACTTGGTTAAAATACACAGACAATAATAATAACATAATTAGGTACCCTATGCCTAAAAGAAATACATGAATTTCCATTTCAGTTCGGCCGCCACACAGCCTACATTAAGCATGCTCTGTTTCACAAAAATAACAGGCACTATTCAGCAACCATAATCTCAAATAAGTATGCTGTATTTCTTAGACTCATGGCAAAATACACAGTAAAAAATAAAACATGATCAGATACACCATGCCTAAAAGAATTAAATGTATTTCAATTGCAGTTCGGCTACCACACATCCTACATTAAGCAGGCTCTGTTTCACAAATTACACATACGCAGGCCAGAATAGCTCACAAGAAAGGGACTACTGAACAAATGCAATCAAAGAATGGGACCCTTCCCCAACTTATTCAGCTAAATAAAAGAAAACAAAAACTAAATGCAATCACATAATTAAAAATTGGATCTGCTGGCAATTTAAATTTTCATTGAACCCGACTCAAAGCAATGCATCATGAATCGTGCAAAAAAAATGATACAGATTCTCCCCTCCCTTTTATCCTAATTTTGTCCCTAAGCACACACTGAACCGACCTAAATCTCTTTCGATTTGGCCAGTGGCATCGAATCCGATCACATCAGTGAAGCAGTGATCAAAGATTCTTATAAATAATCAAACTGTTCTTTAAAAACCTATAGTTTTTCCCATGCTTTCTTCTTTCTTCTGTTCTAACCTAATCTTCCAATTGAATGAACCTAACTATTAAGAACCCATATCCTTAATCAGCACAACAATTCCACGGTCTACTAATCTCGTTAAGAGCCACTGTCCTTACTCTGCAAAATGGAAATTGAGGTACTAAATGTGAAGGGTCATACTGTACACCCTCCCCTAACTAGACTCAGCAAGAATTCTGTCACATTCAAAGTCCCCTCATTTTATTTCACGACCCCCCCCCCCCCTTTTTGAGGTAGGTGTTCCTGTGTGATTTCGGGGCTGCATAACAGCCGACATCACCCCCACATTGCAGAGCTCGAAGGGGAAACCCCCAAATTGCAGAGCTCGAAGGGAAAACCCCTTGCCAATCGACCGATTTGGGTTTTTGGAAAACCCACACCCCACCAAGCCCATGACTGACCTGAAAAAAAATTACAGACCCTACCATTTTTGGGCGAAGGAGTTGCGGCAGCCACGCAAGGAGGTCGGTTGGCGTCACCCGGCAAAGCTTCGAGCAGCAGTCCTAAAACTCGGAGGGCGATCCGAAAGTTAGAGAGAGATAGAGAGAGAGAGAGAGAGAGAAAGAAGGGGATAGCGAGAGAAAGGAGAAAGGGGTTCGGGGGTCCCTCTTTGTAGGAGGGAGGCCACCCGAAAAGGAAGGAAAACCTACCTTCCCGGCGGCTGCGTGTGCTCCCCCACCTCCCCATCTCCTTATGTGTTAGGGTTCGGCTGAACCCTAACACCCGATGTCTCGGGGGAGAGGGTTTCCCCCTTTCAAAAATCTTTTTATCGGGCAACCCATATCGGGTTGTCCTTTTTAACCCCTCTTTTCATTTAACAGGGTGTGGGTCGGGTCCGGGTCCGGGTCCGAACCGCGACCTGCGACGCTGGACCCGGTAGCGATTTGGATCCGGGGAATAAAAAAAAATGTGGATCTGAGTCGTGTGAACAATAGTGGATCCATGGGTTGGATCCACTTGGGTCCGACGATGGATTCGACCAGTTTATTTGCTATTACACCCATATTTTTTTTCTTTTTGGATTCGGGTAACGGATCCTAGGCCCAAATCATGCTAAAAAAAAATATGTATATACACAAATTTTCTAGGTAATTGTATAAAATTTGCGATTATTACAATCGTTCCCTTCAAATATTCTTCGCAAACATAGTGACAATCTATCTCAATATGTTTTGTTCACTCATAAAATGTGTGATTGTTGGCTATATATATGGCATTTTTGTTATTGCAGCATAGTTTTGAAGGTTCTGAAACATCACCGCCCATATCTGAAAGTAGTGCTCTCATCTACACCTTGGTGGTTGTTGTAGCCATCGCGCTGTACTCAGCTTCTGTGGAGGATAAAGACACTTTCTGTTGTTTTTTGAATTGCCAAGAGATGAGGGAATCACCAAAAAACACACAAAACCCAGTAGTTGAGTGACAGTTATTGAGATTTTCTCCCCAATCAGAATTAGTATAAGCAATAAGATTTAAAGATGATGCAGAGGATAAAAATAGTCCTTTACATATAGTTTTCTTGATGTATCGAACTATTCTTAATACTGTACTCATGTGAACCGATATGGGCGCATGTTGAAATGGACTTGCATTGTGTACTACTGCATACGCAATGTCTGGTCTAGTAATACATAGATACATTAATGATCCGATAAGTTGCTTATAAAGAGTTGAATCATCTAATAACACTCCATCTTCAAATCTCATTTTTGCATTTATCACTTCAGGAGTATCGACATACTTTGTGTCAGTGATTCCCGAACGCGCAACAATATCAGCAGAAAACTTGATTTGAGACAAAATGTACCCTCTTGGCGAGTAGGCTACTTCAATCCCTAAGAAATATCTCAAAAACAAAGGTCAGTCATATCAAAAGATTTTTTAAGCATAGTTTTGATTTCTTCAATTTTCTTCTAATCATTTCCAGTAATGATTATATCATCAACATACAAAAGAATAATAATAAGTGAGGTACCTATAGAGCTTACAAAAAGAGCAATGTCAATGTAACAAAATTTAAAACCAAAGTTCAATACAGTACTACTAAACCGACCATACCATGCTTTAGGGGCTTGTTTAAACCCATATAAAGCCTTTTGAAGTCGAAAAACCATACAATTTTCAATAGTCAAACCAGGGGGAGGATCCATGTACACTTCTTCATTTAAATTTTCATTTAAGAATACATTCTTAACGTTTAACTGATATATAGGCCATGGTCTAATAGATGATATCGTACCTAGAACCCTAACTGTGGTCATACGAGCTACTGGGGCAAATGTTTTCTCATAATCTAGTCTATATTCCTGAGAGTATCCTTTTGCAACTAATCTTGCTTTATATCTTTCTAGGGACCCGTTGTTAAAATATATATATATATATATTTACTCTAAAATACCCGATAGGGGTATTTTGGTCTTTGCATGTAATATAAGTTGTTTTAAAAGAACTTATTTTTAGGCTTTTATTTTCCTTAATTTTTCTTTTTTATCTCCCTTTTGAATCATCGGGGACCTCACAAAGGGAGTCGTTGGGGTCCCCAACGACTCCTTTGTGGGGAGCCCCAATGCTCCCCCTTTCTCCCTTTTTGGGTTACGCTTGCACTTTTAGTGCTTGTGTTCTTGGCTCCTTTAAAGAGTGTTGTATTATTGGTGTTTCCGCTATTTTCATTACACTTTCTTGGATTTAAAACTTGTCTTTTCAAATCAGATATTTGATATGAACTCACCTAATTGGAAAATGAATTATGTGAGTATGTATTGTCTTTTTATGACATCTGGATTGTCCATCCCAAAATTTTATAGGATGCATCATTTCTCTTAGCCTTGTTGTTGGGTCAGGGTTAGCCATTGAGGTGAGTTATATTTGCACCTCAAATCATCTTATCAATCTACAATAATGAAAGTTTATGTGTGTCGTGTTGACACTAGTCTTGGATCTTATTGATAGTTGAATAGCCTCTGGATCTATATATGCTTTTGTTGATTTAGAGATGTTTGTTGGGGGGAGTTGTGTGTACCGCGTTTTATGTCAGTTTAGATTGTCAACTTTTGGTTTGACTCTAACTGACACTTATTTGATCTCTGGATCTGAGAGTGTTGTATCACTCATTTGTTGTATGACCATTGTTATTATAGATGCTTATAACTCTATTTATCTGTGATGGCTATCTAGTTTTGAAACCATGGTGTTTCAAAAGATGGTTAAAATTAATATTCTTATTTATAACATTAGTGTGTTTCTATTACAAGTTTTCTTACCTCGAGCGTCTTCTCCTTTTTATGCTTCTTATCTAAGTGTTATTATATGTACACAAGAGATGTTTGTTTACACCTTCGTGCATTTTTTTGCTTATTGTTGGCATTGAGATTATACTCTTGATCTAGTCGCTGATACACTTGCTTTTATGTAGACAAGAGATGTTTATTTATACCTTCGTGTGTGATTTTAGCCCATCGTTGGCTTTGTGATTATGCACTTGTTGTAGTCATTGATACACTTGTTTTGGATATTATTATATGTAGGCAAGAGATGTTTATACACACCTTTGTGTGTGTCTTTGGCCCTTCAGTGGCATTATATTTGTGCTCTTATTCTAGTCGCTTATACACTTGATTTTTGAGGTTTGGAGGTATAGTGACGTGATTGCTTGTGATGGTCAAACTTGTGTTTTAATTTGCAAAATTCATTCATTATGATGCATGAGATTTTTAAAATCACTTCATATTTTTTTCTAAACTCATTTGCTCTTTTATGATAAATAGTTGAAATATTTTCATGCATTTTGCATTGTATATACCTTAGTTGCATAAGTTATCCCATGATTAATTGTCTTGCATAATTTGCATAAGGTTATGCTTTTCTAGGCATATATTCAATAAACAAATATATATTTTCTGCTTGTGTTGCCCTTTGTATTGTCCCATAGTGGACTTGTGCTTATGCACTTTTGTGCTTGTATTGTGCATTTGTGTCTTTGTGTTTTCCATGCTTGGACTTGTATATAGTTTTGCACTTTGCTTTTGTAATTTCGCATATTTCATTACATGTTTTTCTAAGCATTTCATTAGTGAAATCTCTTATGTGTATGCCGATAGTGGCTATTGTGTGTATTTGACACTTGGTATTATCTTTTGAAAAATTAATGTTTCTTTAACACTCTTATCTTTTATGTCTTCCGTTGTGTAAAACTATCTTGTGTTTTTAACTCTTTTATGAGTTATTTATTTAATGATCATGTCTTTTATGTGAAAAATATGAGTATTCACTTTAAATAATGCATGTTCTCATGAATGATTAAAAGTGATAAAAGGTTTATCGTATGATTTGTTCATGTTAAATGTTGTTAAATTAACTTTATATATTGTATGTGTACTTTGGCCATCCTTTATAACATATAGCTAATATAATTATCTTTTGAATTCTTAAGATATATTTTTGTATAGTTGGATGTTTATGTTAGCACTATTTACAAGTTTTTAAGAATTGATAATAATTAAAGATCTCCTGTGTAATGGAGCATATAATGGAGCAACTCCTGATGAAAGCAACAAATGGAAGAAGTTGATGAAGACAAATGATGATATCTTGTGTAATGGGTTACTTATTTGTATTTGCAAACTTAGAGTGAGTCACTGTAAGTTTGAGGGGGGTGTTAAGAATAATGTATTTTTTTAATATATATATATTGGAGACTATGTCAAAAAATTTCTAGCTCCCAACGACGAAATCTAGATGTTGGGAGGCTCCTCCCTTTGGCTCCCTCTCCTTCTCTCCACTACTTCCTCTCTTTTTCTCTATAAAAGGATGTGAGTGTGTGCCTTTGTAAAGTGAGAGAGTGATGGGTAGTATTAGGTATTTTGTGTGTTTTGAGAGTTATGTAGTTTTACTTTTGTATCTCTAGTGTCCATTATGACTAGGGTTATTGAATGTAATTTTCCTTTGTCTATTATGAATAAAATTGCTCATTCACTTTTCATGTAACCTTTTTAGCTCTCAAGTTTTTATCAAAATGTTTTATGTTCTTGAAGACCCTTATGAAGTGCATTGGAATCCATGTCATTTCATGACAACACCGACTATCTAAAGGAGGAGCATCTTATTATGTTATTTTTGTAGATAACTATAGTAGACACACATGGAATTATTTTCTTAAACTCAAATCCGAATTATTTGATTGTTTTAAAAAATTTCATAGTTATGTTAAAAATCAATTTAAAGCCTTCATTAAAATCTTTAGATCCGATTCTGGATGAGAACCTATATCAAATGACTTAAAAATTATCTTAACCAACAAAGAATTGTTCATAAAAAATCATGTCCACATATACTACAACAAAATGGTTTGGCTAAAAGAAAACATAGGCACATTATTGAAATCACTAGGACTCTTCTCATATCCAAAAATATTCCAAAAAATTTTGGGCCAAAGCCGCTCTTATGGCGGTCTATTTAATTAATAGAATGGCTTTAACTATTTTAAGAAAAATTTTCTTATTGAAAATTTGTTTAAAATGCCTCCTGATTATAAAAGATTAAGGGTCTTTGGTTGCAAATGTTTTGTTTTTTCTTTAAAAAATGATAAGCTTTCCGCAAAGGCCATTCCTATTTTCTTAGGCTATGCCAAAAATAAAAAAGGATATAGGTGTTATGATATTGAAAATGACAAGTTTTATGTTTCAAGAAATGTGACTTTTCTTGAAAAGGAAAATGGATTTGGAAAAATTGAGTCTAAAAAACCATCTGAGTACTCTTTTTTGTTGATTTAATGCATAATGGTAATATTGAGGAGCATGATAATGATATTATTAATGTGAATGATGACAATGATGTCACTCCCAATCAAATACAAGTTTATTCTCATCGAACTCAAGAACATCCTCCATGTGCATTAGAAAGGTATTCTCAAAGTCAAAACATAGATCAACCTAGTGTTAGGAGATCTATGAGAATGTCTAAGGCACTTAGTAGGTTTGTATCCGACGAATCATTCGAACCACATTATAGAGCTTGTCTTGTGGCCATTCACTCCTACGTAGAACCCTTCTCATATAATGAGGCTAAAAATTATCAAGAATAAATTAATGCCATGAACAATGAATTAGAAGCTTTAGAAAAGGTAAAAACTTGAAAATTTTAAACTTTACCCAAGGAAAAGAAAACTATAGGATATAAGTAGGTTTACAAAGTTAAAACAAAAAATGATGGAACATTAGAGAGGCATAAAGCTAAACTTGTAGCTAAAGGATATAGTCAAGAGTACGGTATCGGACTATGAAGAGACATTTGCTCTTGTTGCTCGTATGACTATTGTTAGAACCCTCATTTCTATAGTTTCAATTGAAAAATTGCCTATTTTTTAGATGGATGTTAAAAATGCTTTTTTTAAATGACAATCTTAATAAGAAAGTTTATATGAAACCACCTTTAGTTTTAGAGTTAGCATATGAAAGATTTCTTCTCTTGCGAAAGGCTTTGTATGGCTTAAAACAAGCCCCTAAGGCTTGGTATGATCGATTTAATACTATGATGACTCAACTAGGTTTTAAATCATGTTATACTGACACTGTATTGTTTGTTAAGTCTTTTGATGCAGGGATAGTTATCTTGTTTCTCTATGTAGATGACATGATCATCATAGGAAGTGATAAGCAGAGAGTTAGTCATATCAAAGATGTTCTCAAGTCCAACTTTGATATGCAGATCTTGGTTTTTTGTGTTACTTTCTTGGTATTAAAGTTACACATTCACCTCGTGGTTATTTTTTGTCTCAGACCAAGTATATCATCGAGATAATAGAGCGATCTAGGATTTTTGATGAGAAAAGAGTTGATACTCCAAAGTCCAACAGCACTAATATGAAAAAAGATGATGGGGAGCCTCTGAAGGACCCAACTGCATATAGACAAATGATTGGAGCCCTATCTTATCTCTCTATTACTCGTCCTGATATTACTCATGATATTTATTTTGTTAGTCAATTTTAGCATACTCCTACTACAATACACATGAGTGTTGTAATGAGGATTATTATATATATTAAAAACACTAAAAAATATAGATTATTTCTTTCACCTTCATCCTCATTAGAAGTTATTGCATATTCTGATTCTGATTGGGGGGAGATGTGAATGATATACACTCAACCACTGTTTTTTTTGCATTTATAGGTGATTCTCTGATTTCGTGGAGATATAAGAAACAACAGAAGGTGTCTCTTTCTTCTACAGAAGTAGAGTATCATGCCATGGTGACAACTATTTCTGAAGCAATATGGTTGAGATAGTTGTTAGAAGACTTGGGAGTTCACATAGCAAAATCCTCAAGATTGTGTTGTGATAACAAGAGCACAATTTATATAGTGGGCAATCATACATTCCATGAAAGAACCAAGCACATCAAAATGGATTGCCACTACGTTCATGAAGAATTTCTAAAGAAGACCATCATGTTGCCATATGCCTCATTTGAGTATCAACTGACAAACTTCTTGTAACGCCCCGAAATTTTAACCCAGATTTTTGAGGATTTTTTTTTTTTTTAAACGGAAACAACTACTGATTACAGGGTTAAGTATTTCAGAACGATACAGGAAAGTAAAAGCAAACCACACCATTTATTCTTATTTCAAAAATAATAGAATCAGAGTTTCACATCATGAGTCTCAAAATAAAATTGTCCAATCCCAAAGAAAGTAGGACCGCCAGGGAACAAGTAGATCAAGTCTTGGTCAGCGCCTCATCCTGCGTCGCTCAAAGAACTACTCTGTGCCTGAAAATAATAAAAATTATAGGAATTAGACTACCACGTCTAAGTAGGAAAACTGTATTCTTAAAGCAGGTATGTCATGAATCTAGTATGTGATGTGTGAATCTTTCAGCTTATTAAAAAAAATCACACAAGGTAGAGTATGCATCAGCAGTAACCGACATATATCTAAACAGGCATGCAGATTATACAGCAGTTATAATTAAGCAATTTAAACATTTCATGCAACGACAACAATTAAACAAGGCATTAGAACATGTTATGCAACATAATAATTAAACAAGTATTTAAGCAATTAACCATTTTATGCATCACAATGACAGTCATGCAATCATTCGTGTAGCAGTCCCAATACGGATTTGATTATCTCATGTCTACTCATTTCAGGGCATCATTTAATCACAATTTCAGAACATGCTGGAAAAATATAAACCGGTCTCACTAGTATCTCCACTCGCGGTGATACCAAACATGTACTAATTTATGTTTATCTTGTCTTATCCCGTGGGTACACACGGGCCGAGGCAACCATCACAGAAAAGAACGTTCGGGGGTATGTTATTCAAAGGTGTTTTATTAACCCGAACATTCTAACTGTGACTGAAATCCCAAGGGAGCGATCAGTGACCGAGAGAAACTCCCAAAGGCCAAAACCAGAACAGGATGCATCCCTAACTTCTGCAGAAGAGTAACGAGCTACCACCTAGGACATATTGGTAGTCTGGGTCCCCCCCAACTCCGAGGACTGTGGACCAACGAGTCACTTTAGCTCGAAACAGTAAACATGTCCCCGGAGCTTTGTACCACCTACCCTCTCCAAGGTAAGCCCAAAACTGAGTGGGTTAATCTTTTCATTTAATTTATTTCCCGAATTACAGGGCATCTACCCCACTTCCTCCTACTACCACAGCAGTAGAAAATCCCAACCTTAGTCAATTCACCAAGGTTATAGAACAGTCCCAATCCTTTGTCATATTGATAGCATAACCCACCCAAATTGCTCCGGTGTCTTTGACTCAGTCAAGCAACAATATATAGATTTTTTTTTTCATTTTCATGTGGATTCACATCATAACTTCGATGGCCTATGCAAGACCCTCAATATACTGGCTGGACATTCGTATGTCCACCACAAACCGACCCATAGATTCGGTTGTCGAAACCCTATTATTATTACTGCTTTATTCTTTAATAGTAAATGGCCGCCACCCCTCCATGTATAACAAAAAAGGCATGTATTTGAAAACTCGACCAACAAGCAAAAGCACAGTTGGTGTCTTAAGATTCAGTGACAATACTATATACACTTCTCCCAATACACCCTCATTTGAACATCCCCCACGATATGCAGTTTTTTTTTTTTTCTTTTTATTTAATAATTTCAGAAATTATGTAGGGTCTGAACATAGTACTTTAGAAAAATGCACAGTTTCACATACATGGGAATATTGACGAATAGACCTCTAACTGGCCATTCGAACCTTCTAGATGGTGCACACATAATAACATTTGAATATTTTAAGGAATATGTAATTTGACCAACATAATTTATGCAGCAACTAAATATCAATTTATCTTCCCAAGCTACTTATGCAGTGAACACCAAAAATTTTCATGCAGCTTATTATGCAACTAATCCTCACATTAAATTTCCCAGTTACTTTGCAGCTTATTATATAACTAAACATCCATATAAATTTACTAGTTACTATGCAGTTTAATATGCAACTAAACATCAATTAAGATTACTATATACTGTGCAACTTAACAGGTAACTAAATATCAATGTAAATTTCTAAGTTACTACACAGTTTCATATATAACTAATTATCAGTTTGAAATTACTATGCATACGGTTGCTCAATTCTTAGCTTGAATGTGCAAATCTATAACTCCGTGAATAACTATTAAATCTAGAGATATCATTAAAAATATGAATCTTGAGCAGGTTACAATGAAACCTCATTTCAACCACCAGACCTAAAGAAACATTCTACTATGTGTTTCCCTGTACAACTGGGCAGAATATAGTCATTGCATAAATGGACGAAAATCATAAGTTCATGAAAGTAGTCAACCTCAAAGTGTCAGTTTTCGCATTAACACAACATACTATATTCAACCTGTTACTTGTTGACCCTAAGGTGCTACTAAAGTTAAGCAAGTAATAACAATTACACTAATTCAAACCAAATTGGGTGTTCCTTCCGGCAAGTCAACATCCAACAGGAAGTTCGTTTTTATGATCAGCGATAAGATGGCTGTTGGAGACCTTAAGACCCAAATCTCAGACTTTAACAACTGTCATAAACATAGCCGATTCTCTAAACTTTGTTATTTTTATCAAAAATCAGCACATGAAACAGGGATGGAAATAGACTCTAATGACCAACATAAACAGATCGTACTCCCTGATTATGAGTCTTTATACATCAAAAAACAATCGGATTTTCTTTAACATAAGATTGAGCTAGAAAAAATCCTAATCCGAGTTTATTCCATGCTAATATTGCAAAACCCCCAAGTCTGAAGTGATTTCCCACAGTCATCGGAAAACCCCCAAATGCAAACCCCACTTCATGCGATAATGAGCTTTCTTTCTCAACTGACCCACATACCCGGATGCACTCAACACCAAACAATAAAAGTACTGAAGTCCTACCATTTTCCGGCGAGGGTGTTGCGGCATCCACTGGAGGGGTCGGTCGGCCTGGGCAGCACCACCACCGGCGAGGTCGGCTCTTCACGGCAAGGCCTCGAGCTGCGGCTTGGGATTGGAGGGAGCTTCGAGGTTTAGAAAGGTAGAAAAGAGTGAGAGAGAGAAGAAAGGGTTCGGGTCCCCCTTTGTAGGTGGGTGACCTTCCAAAAAGGAAGGAAGCCCGGCGGCTGCGGGGTGCTTCCCCACCTCCCACCATCTTAGGTGTTAGGGTTCGGCTGAACCCTAACACTCGTTATCGCAGGGGAGAGGGTTTCCCCTCAAAAGCATTTTATCGGGCAACCCATATCGGGTTGCCCCCCCTTATTAGCCCCTCTTTTAATTTAACAGGGTGTGGGTCGGATCCGGGTCCGACCCACGACCTGCGATGCCGGATCCGATTGCAGTTTGGATCCGGGTCGCGTGAATAGCAGTGGATCCACTTGAGTCCAACAATGGTTTTTTTTTTTTTTAAATATTATTATTACTTATTTATTTATATAGTATTATTAAAATACTCAAATATGCACATTTTTCTTTTTGGATCCAATAACGGATCCCAGGCCCAAATCCACATTATTCTTTAAGTTTAGTGTGAAATTTGTGGTTCTTACATCCTTTCCTCCTAAAAAAAAAATTCGTCCTCGAAATTTACCTGTCGGTGTTTACTCGAACAGCTCGGGGTATTTTTCTCTCATATTAGCCTCTGGTTCCCACGTGCTTTCATCGATGCCATGGTGTTGCCATCTCACCTTGACGAGAGGAATGGTCTTTGATCTCAAGATTCGCTCACTTCGTTCCAATATCTCCACTGGTTTTTCTTCCATTGTTAGGTCTTCCCTTATATCTACGTCCTCATACTGGATGACATGTGACGGATCTTGAAGATATTTTCATAACATAGATACATGGAATATGTTATGTATCTGAGCATACTGAGGAGGTAGGGCTATACGATAGGCCGTTTCTCCAATCCGTTCCAAAATCTCAAAAGGTCCGACATATCTGGGACTCAATTTTCCTTTCTTACCAAAACGAAACACACTTTTGGTGGGTGATACCTTTACAAAGACTCGATCCCCCACATCAAAAGTGAGCTCCCTGCGCCTTTGATCTGCATAACTCTTTTGTCGACTCTGGGCTGTGAGCAGTCTATCTCTTATCATTTTGATCTGTTGGGTATAATGTTGTAACACGATTGGTGATTCTACCGACCGTTCACCAATTTCATCCCAATACACAGGTGATCTACAGGGTGCGATCATACCAGCACTAAAGCACCGGATCCCATCAGAACTCCGAAGTTAAGCGTGCTTGGGCGAGAGTAGTACTGGGATGGGTGACCTCCTGGGAAGTCCTCGTGTTGCACTATCTTTTCAAACTCCGCCTGTGTAGTTATACACTGCCGGTCCCAAGCCCGGATAAAGGAGGAGGGTTGCGGTAGGCCTGTGACAGCCAACATAAAAACTTTGTCATATCCTATGAAAATGAACCAATATGAGAATTTCGTTGGGGCGTTCCCTACTGAGCGACGCGCTGTACTCTCTAGGCCCGGAGGCAGTGATAAATGTGCAAGGGTTGCTAGGTCGTCGCCCAGAAGCGACGCGTCACACCGGCGCCCGGGTGTGGTGTCAAATAGGCAAGGGTTCCCTCACTTTGTTGGACGGGTGGGGGTAAAGAAGTTAGTCCAAGACCATAAAATTAGGTTAGCCACTTGGAACATAGGGTCTTTAACTGGTAAGTTGGTAGAGTTAGTAGATGTTATGTGTAGGAGAAAGATTGATATTTTATGTCTTCAAGAGACCAAATGGGTAGGTGAGAAAGCTAAAGTGATAGAACCTTGGGGATATAAGATTTGGTATACAGGAATAAATAGGAATATGAATGGAGTAGGGATTGTTATGAGTCGTCAGTTTATAGATAATGTAGTTGAGGTCCGTAGGAAGGGTGATAGAATTTTACTTATTAAATTAGTATTAGGTACGGATATTATTAATATTATTAGTGTTTATGCACCTCAAGTAGGTTTAGATGATTCCATTAAGCATCAATTTTGGGAAGATTTAGATGGAGTAGTACAAGAGACATCTTATGGAGAAAAGCTTTTCATCGGCGGTGACCTTAATGGACATGTAGGCATTAGTAGGGATGGATTTGAGAATATCCATGGAGGCTATGGTATAGGAAAAAGAAATGAAAGTGGAGAAAGGATTTTAGATTTTTGTTTGTCCTATGATATGATCTTAGCAAACACTTGGTTTAGGAAGAGGGAGTCTCACCTAGTAACATTTAAAAGTGGGGTTAATACGAGTCAGATAGATTTTTTCCTACTTAGAAAGAGAGATAGGGGTTGTTGCATCGATTGTAAGGTTATACCAGGAGAAAGTGTAGCTACACAACATAGAGTCTTAATTTTAGATCTTAGAATTAGACAATGCCGCAAAAGGGATAGACATAGGATAGATCCTAGAATTAAGTGGTGGGCACTGAAATGAGCTAAACAAGGAATGTTTGTAGAGCAGGTAGTTAAGGAAGTTGATTGGTGTCTCGAGGAGGATTCAGAATCAATGTGGAATAAGATAGCGGGTGGTATGAGAAAAGTAGCTAAGGAGGTATTGGGTGAGTCTAAAGGCGGTGCACCACTAGGTAAGGATACATCATGGTGGAACGAGGATGTCAAATTAGCTATTAAGGTTAAAAGAGAGTGTTATAGAAATCTAAGTAAGAATCGTGATAATGAGAATTTGGAGAAGTATATGATAGCAAAGAAGGAAGCTAAAAAAGTTGTTCGAAACGCGAGGGCTAAGGTATATAAGGAGGTTTATGACAAGTTGGATACCAAAGAAGGCGAGAAGGATATTTATAGGCTTGCAAAGATGAGAGATAGGAAATCGAAGGATTTGGGTATGGTTAGATGTATCAAAGATGAAACGCAAAGGGTTTTAGTCAAAGATGAGGAGATTAAGGAGAGATGGAAAGATTATTTTGATAAGCTATTTAATGATAGTCATGCTCAAGATCTTGGAGACTTCTCCATTCCTTTTCATGAGATAAATCGTGACTTCATGCGCAAGATTCAAAAGAAAGAAATTGCAGAGGCTTTGAAGAAAATGAAATCAAGAAGGGCAGTTGGCCCAGATGGTATACCTATCGAGGCTTGGAAATGCTTGGGAGAGAAAGGTTTAGAATGGTTGACAAATCTTTTTAACTTGATTTGGCGAACAAATAAGATGCCTAATGAGTGGAGGAAGAGTACTTTGGTGCCTTTATATAAGAATAAGGGTGATATACAAGATTGCACAAACTATCGTGGTATAAAACTCATGAGTCATACTATGAAACTTTGGGAGAGGGTGATTGAGTCTAGGTTGAGGAAGGTTGTCATGATATCGGAGAATCAATTTGGTTTTATGCTTGGAAGATCAACTATGGAAGCTATACATCTTCTTAGACAACTTATTGAAAGATATAGAGAGAGGAACAAAGATTTGCATATGGTTTTTATTGATTTAGAGAAGGCATACGATAGAGTACCTAGGGACGTTCTCTGGTGGACAATGATGAAGAAAGGTGTTTCTCTCAAGTACATTAGTATAATTAAAGATATGTATGAAGGAGTAGTAACCAATGTCCGCACTTGTGGAGGGGTGACAACCAATTTTCCGATAACGGTTGGGTTACATCAAGGATCTGCTTTAAGCCCTTTCCTATTTGCGATAGTGATGGATGAGCTTACGAGATCAATTCAAGAAAATGTACCGTGGTGTATGTTGTTTGCTGATGATATTGTTTTGATTGATGAGTCTAGAGCTGGGGTTAATGCTAAGTTAGAATTATGGAGACAGACATTGGAAGCTAGAGGTTTTAAGTTGAGTAAGAGTAAGACTGAATATATGGAATGTCGGTTTAGTAAGCAACGAAGTAGTGATGGGAGTGTAGTGAAACTTGGTGAGCAAGATATACCGGTGAATGATTATTTCAAATATTTGGGATCCATCATTCAAAAGCATGGAGAAATTGATGGAGATGTAAATCATAGGATAAAGGTTGGGTGGATGAAATGGAAAAGTGCTACTGGAGTGCTGTGCGATCGTAGAATGCCATTGCGGTTGAAGGGAAAGTTTTATAGGACGACTATTAGACCCGCTTTACTATATGGTACGGAATGTTGGGCTGCCAAGAGACATCATATTCAAAAAATGAGTGTAGCTGAGATGCAGATGCTTAGATGGATGTGTGGAAATACAATAAAAGATAAGATTCGGAACGAAGAGATACGTAAGAAGGTAGGTGTTGCACCCATTGAAAATAAGATGCGAGAGAATCGTTTACGGTGGTTTGGACATATTCGGCGAAGGCCTAATGATGCTCCAGTTAGAAGGTTGGAGAAATGGGAAAATATATTAGTTAAAAGAGGTCGGGGTAGGCCTAGGAAGACTTGGATGGAGATGATAGGAAAGGATATGAATGCTTTGAACCTCACCGAGGACATGGCGTTGGATAGAAATGATTGGAGGAAAAGGATTCATGTGGAAGACCCAAAATGAATTTCTTTTTTGGTTCATATCGCTGACCCCAATTGTTTTGGGATGAAGGCGTAGTTGTTGTTGTTGTTGTTGTACACAGGTGATCTACATGGTCTTCCATACAGAGCTTCGAAAGGAGTCATGCCGATACTCGCATGGTAACTGTTATTGTAAGCATATTCGGCTAAAATAACATGCTTGTCCCACTCCCCCTTCCAATCCAGCATACATGCTCGCAGCATATCTTCTAGTGTCTGGATAGTCCTCTCTGATTGTCCGTCAGTCTGGGGATGAAAAGCAGTACTCAACTTCAGTTTTGTACCTAAGGCCTGTTGCAACTGACCCCAAAATCGCGAAGTAAATCGAGGATCTCGATCTGAGATAATAGAAACTGGTACTCCATGCAGTCGAACAACCTCTTTGATGTATAAGTCTGCTAAGCTCTCGAGGGATTGATTTATTCGTATGGGTAGAAAGTGAGCCGATTTGGTTAGTCGATCCACTATTACCCATATAGCGTCATGTTGTTTCCGTGTTTTGGGCAAACCCACCACGAAGTCCATGGTGATTTCTTCCCATTTCCACTGTGGAATCTCCATTTGCTGCATCATCCCACCAGGTTTCTGATGTTCTACCTTGACTTGCTGACAAGTCAAACACTTCGAGACATAACTTGCGACCTCACGCTTCATTCCATTCCACCAATACCCTCGTTGTAAATCTTTAAACATTTTTGTGCCCCCCGGGTGTATGGTGTACTTGGACCTATGTGCTTCACTCAATAGTTCTTCCTTCAACGTGGGATCACTAGGGACCCAAAGTCGCTTTTTCATCCAAATACTGCCATCTTTCTTGATTGAGAAATGTGACTTCTCTTGTTGTGCTAGTGACTTCAATTTCTCATATTGGGGATCCTCTTTCTGACCTTCAATAATCTTTGTAAGGATCTCCGGGTGAGCAGACAAATTAGATAATTTAATACTTCCCACTACCTCAGCGAACGGTTTCCAATCCATGAATTCCTCCACCAAATTCCACCCTTTTGTCAAAAGACTAGACAAACTGCAACCAGCTTTTCGGCTGAGAGAGTCAGCTACCACATTTGCCTTTCCAGGGTGATAGGAAATGGTAAAATCGTAATCCTTTATAAGCTCCAACCATCGTCGTTGTCGCATGTTCAACTCTTTCTGGGAAAACAGGTACTTGAGACTTTTGTGATCAGTAAATACCTCGAATTGTTCCCCATACAGGTAATGTCGCCATATTTTCAACGCGAACACCACGACTGCCAATTCGAGATTATGAGTTGGGTAGTTTCGTTCATGAGTCTTTAATTGGCGAGAGGCATAAGCTATCACCTTACCATTTTGCATTAAAACACATCCCAACCCAGTACCTGATGCGTCAGAGTAGACCACAAAACCACCATGACCTGAAGGTAAAGCCAACACTGGTGCGGTGGTAAGCTTCTTCTTTAAGATTTGGAAACTCTCCTCACACTTATCAGTCCATTCGAACTTGATTCCTTTCCTCAGGAGCTTGGTCATGGGCATAGCAATCCGTGAAAAGTCCTGAATGAATCTTTTATAATAACCTGCTAATCCCAGAAAACTCCTGATATCACTGATATTCTTCGGTTGACCCCAATTTAATACAGCTTCAACCTTAGCCGGGTCTACAACGACTCCGTCTCGCGATATGACATGACCCAAGAACATGACCTTCTCGATCCAGAATTCGCACTTGGAGAATTTGGCGAACAACTGGTGTTCCTTGAGAGTCCCCAATACGATAATCAAATGTTCACGATGTTGCTCTATGCTTTCTGAGTATATGAGTATATCATCAATAAAGACAATTACAAACGTATCCTAGTATGCTCTGAATACTCGATTCATCAAGTCCATGAATGCGGCAGGAGCATTTGTCAGTCCGAATGGCATAACTACGAACTCGTAGTGACCGTACCTTGTTCTAAAGGTTGTCTTAGGAATATCATCGTCCTTTATCCGAAGTTGGTGATAACCAGATCTAAGATCGATTTTTGAAAACACTTTAGCCTTTTGCAATTGGTCCAACAAGTCTTCAATACGAGGTAGGGGATACTTATTTTTGACGGTCGCTTGATTCAACATCCGATAGTCTATACACAGCCTCATAGAACCATCTTTCTTTTTCACGAAAAGAACTGGTGCTCCCCATGGTGATACGCTCGGTCTAATGAAACCTTGCTCCATCAACTCCTCGAGTTGTTTCTTCAGCTCCTCCAACTCTACTGGGGCCATACGATAAGGCGCTTTCGAGATCGGTGCCGTCCCAGGCACCAACTCGATATGAAAATCCACCTCACGCTGTGGAGGTAGTCCAGGCAACTCATCCGGAAACACTTCCGGGAATTCACGAACCACTTCAAGTTCTTCTAATGGTGTGACTTTCGACTCGCAGGAGAATACATTTACTAGGAATGCTCGGCACCCCTGGCGCATATACTTCTGAACCTTTAATATCGATACAATTCGGCCCTTCACTGTAGGTCTAGAGAGTCGAAACTCAACCTTTGGCAATCCTGGTCGGGACAAAACCACTTTCCCTTGGCGACAGAGAACGTTGGCATAATGTTCATATAACCAATCCATCCCCAATATGACATCATACTCAGTCATATCGAGCAAGATTAGGTCAGCAGGTAAGTTCTGCCCTTCAAGTACAATTATGACATCAGGGATGTAGTTTACACATATCGAATTATATCCTATCGGATTGTACACATATAATTCATGTTTCAGAGATTCAGTATGTGCACCAAGTAATTTTGCAAATTCTACGGATATGAACGAATGTGTAGCACCACAGTCAAATAGAACAAGTGCAGCACAGCCATTGACAAATACAGTACCTTGTACCAGATTTCCTTTCTCCAACTCTTCCGCAGTGGTGGCATATACTTGTCCCGGCACCCTCTTCTGTGCATTTTGCTGTGGTGTTTGCTGCGGCTGAGATGGTTGATGTTGCTGTCCTCCCCCGGTATTACGTTTCTGCATATCCGCCATCTTCTTGTGGCACTGACGGGCATAATGACCCATCTTTCCACAGTAGAGACATGCTCCTGTGTCTCTAGGGCAAGGTTGTCCGTAGTGGGACCGGTTGCACTTCTGGCACACCCGATTTTGTCCTTGTTGCTGCGGAGGACGATTTCCACCATTGTACTTCTGCTTCTTGTAAGGTGGCTGGTACTTCTTACCACCGTGTCGCTCCCATTCCTCGTTCAGCATAGTAGCCACTTCAATGGCTTGTGCGAGGGTGGATGGCAGATTTATCATCACTCGTGGTCGCAATCCGTCCTTGAGTCCGCGGACATACCTAGTTGCTCTGGCTTTATCATTCGCGAACAAATTTGGGCAATAACGCTCCAAGGTCCGAAATTTGGTAGTGTATTCCACCAAATTCATATTTCCTTGTGTAAGCTCCAAGAACTCCTGATGCTTCTGATCACGAGCGTACTGGGGGAAATATGTCTCTAGAAATGTCCGCTTGAATTCTTCCCATGGAATAGAATCCTCTCCGGCAAAGTGGATGGTTCGGGTTGTGTCCCACCATTTCTGTGCATCTTCCGTCAAGCGGTAAGTGCCGAAGTCCGTTTGCTTATCCTCGGGAACAAACAGAACCTGAAAAGCTCGTTCTGTCTCTGCAATCCAATTCTCAGCTAATTCAGGATCAGCCTTGCCTGAGAAGGTAGGCGGGTTCAACTTCAAGAACTTCAAATAGGTGATTGTGTTCGTATTATGCCTTTCACTTATGGCTGCGGCTAACTCCGCCTGATGGCGCATTTGGGTGTTCATGGTTTGAGCCAGATTACCGAGAGTTTCCATCACGAAACCCCTTTGGTCCTGCCACTCGTTCGCCGTGCTCGAACTAGCTTGGGATCGACGATACATCTAATAATCATTTCAATACAAACAGTTTTACTATCTTTGAATTGTAGTGTCCCTAAAATCATCACATGTATATATCTATACTTATATAGAAAACAATGCAATTATCATGACTAATAAAGTAAGAATGATAAAAATATACTCACAGAGCGATCTCAGGATGTGGCATGACCGTGATCCTTGATTTATTGTTCCCAGGCTCTGATACCATAACTGTAACGCCCCGAAATTTTAACCCAGATTTTTGAGGATTTTTTTTTTTTTAAACGGAAACAACTACTGATTACAGGGTTAAGTATTTCAGAACGATACAGGAAAGTAAAAGCAAACCACACCATTTATTCTTATTTCAAAAATAATAGAATCAGAGTTTCACATCATGAGTCTCAAAATAAAATTGTCCAATCCCAAAGAAAGTAGGACCGCTAGGGAACAAGTAGATCAAGTCTTGGTCAGCGCCTCATCCTGCGTCGCTCAAAGAACTACTCTGTGCCTGAAAATAATAAAAATTATAGGAATTAGACTACCACGTCTAAGTAGGAAAACTGTACTCTTAAAGCAGGTATGTCATGAATCTAGTATGTGATGTGTGAATCTTTCAGCTTATTAAAAAAAATCACACAAGGTAGAGTATGCATCAGCAGTAACCGACATATATCTAAACAGGCATGCAGATTATCCAGCAGTTATAATTAAGCAATTTAAACATTTCATGCAACGACAACAATTAAACAAGGCATTAGAACATGTTATGCAACATAATAATTAAACAAGTATTTAAGCAATTAACCATTTTATGCATCACAATGACAGTCATGCAATCATTCGTGTAGCAGTCCCAATACGGATTTGATTATCTCATGTCTACTCATTTCAGGGCGTCATTTAATCACAATTTCAGAACATGCTGGAAAAATATAAACCGGTCTCACTAGTATCTCCACTCGCGGTGATACCTAACATGTACTAATTTATGTTTATCTTGGCTTATCCCGTGGGTACACACGGGCCGAGGCAACCATCACAGAAAAGAACGTTCGGGGGTATGTTATTCAAAGGTGTTTTATTAACCCGAACATTCTAACTGTGACTGAAATCCCAAGGGAGCGATCAGTGACCGAGAGAAACTCCCAAAGGCCAAAACCAGAACAGGATGCATCCCTAACTTCTGCAGAAGAGTAACGAGCTACCACCTAGGACATATTGGTAGTCTGGGTCCCCCCAACTCCGAGGACTGGGGACCAACGAGTCACTTTAGCTCGAAACAGTAAACATGTCCCCGGAGCTTTGTACCACCTACCCTCTCCAAGGTAAGCCCAAAACTGAGTGGGTTAATCTTTTCATTTAATTTATTTCCCGAATTACAGGGCATCTACCCCACTTCCTCCTACTACCACAGCAGTAGAAAATCCCAACCTTAGTCAATTCACCAAGGTTATAGAACAGTCCCAATCCTTTGTCATATTGATAGCATAACCCACCCAAATTGCTCCGGTGTCTTTGACTCAGTCAAGCAACAATATATAGATTTTTTTTTTCATTTTCATGTGGATTCACATCATAACTTCGATGGCCTATGCAAGACCCTCAATATACTGGCTGGACATTCGTATGTCCACCACAAACCGACCCATAGATTCGGTTGTCGAAACCCTATTATTATTACTGCTTTATTCTTTAATAGTAAATGGCCGCCACCCCTCCATGTATAACAAAAAAGGCATGTATTTGAAAACTCGACCAACAAGCAAAAGCACAGTTGGTGTCTTAAGATTCAGTGACAATACTATATACACTTCTCCCAATACACCCTCATTTGAACATCCCCCACGATATGCAGTTTTTTTTTTCTTCTTTTTATTTAATAATTTCAGAAATTATGTAGGGTCTGAACATAGTACTTTAGAAAAATGCACAGTTTCACATACATGGGAATATTGACGAATAGACCTCTAACTGGCAATTCGAACCTTCTAGATGGTGCACACACAATAACATTTGAATATTTTAAGGAATATGTAATTTGACCAACATAATTTATGCAGCAACTAAATATCAATTTATCTTCCCAAGCTACTTATGCAGTGAACACCAAAAATTTTCATGCAGCTTATTATGCAACTAATCCTCACATTAAATTTCCCAGTTACTTTGCAGCTTATTCTATAACTAAACATCCATATAAATTTACTAGTTACTATGCAGTTTAATATGCAACTAAACATCAATTAAGATTACTATATACTGTGCAACTTAACAGGTAACTAAATATCAATGTAAATTTCTAAGTTACTACACAGTTTCATATATAACTAATTATCAGTTTGAAATTACTATGCATACGGTTGCTCAATTCTTAGCTTGAATGTGCAAATCTATAACTCCGTGAATAACTATTAAATCTAGAGATATCATTAAAAATATGAATCTTGAGCAGGTTACAATGAAACCTCATTTCAACCACCAGACCTAAAGAAACATTCTACTATGTGTTTCCCTGTACAACTGGGCAGAATATAGTCATTGCATAAATGGACGAAAATCATAAGTTCATGAAAGTAGTCAACCTCAAAGTGTCAGTTTTCGCATTAACACAACATACTATATTCAACCTGTTACTTGTTGACCCTAAGGTGCTACTACAGTTAAGCAAGTAATAACAATTACACTAATTCAAACCAAATTGGGTGTTCCTTCCGGCAAGTCAACATCCAACAGGAAGTTCGTTTTTATGATCAGCGATAAGATGGCTGTTGGAGACCTTAAGACCCAAATCTCAGACTTTAACAACTGTCATAAACATAGCCGATTCTCTAAACTTTGTTATTTTTATCAAAAATCAGCACATGAAACAGGGATGGAAATAGACTCTAATGACCAACATAAACAGATCGTACTCCCTGATTATGAGTCTTTATACATCAAAAAACAATCGGATTTTCTTTAACATAAGATTGAGCTAGAAAAAATCCTAATCCGAGTTTATTCCATGCTAATATTGCAAAACCCCCAAGTCTGAAGTGATTTCCCACAGTCATCGGAAAACCCCCAAATGCAAACCCCACTTCATGCGATAATGAGCTTTCTTTCTCAACTGACCCACATACCCGGATGCACTCAACACCAAACAATAAAAGTACTGAACTCCTACCATTTTCCGGCGAGGGTGTTGCGGCATCCACTGGAGGGGTCGGTCGGCCTGGGCAGCACCACCACCGGCGAGGTCGGCTCTTCACGGCAAGGCCTCGAGCTGCGGCTTGGGATTGGAGGGAGCTTCGAGGTTTAGAAAGGTAGAAAAGAGTGAGAGAGAGAAGAAAGGGTTCGGGTCCCCCTTTGTAGGTGGGTGACCTTCCAAAAAGGAAGGAAGCCCGGCGGCTGCGGGGTGCTTCCCCACCTCCCACCATCTTAGGTGTTAGGGTTCGGCTGAACCCTAACACTCGTTATCGCAGGGGAGAGGGTTTCCCCTCAAAAGCATTTTATCGGGCAACCCATATCGGGTTGCCCCCCCTTATTAGCCCCTCTTTTAATTTAACAGGGTGTGGGTCGGATCCGGGTCCGACCCACGACCTGCGATGCCGGATCCGATTGCAGTTTGGATCCGGGTCGCGTGAATAGCAGTGGATCCACTTGAGTCCAACAATGGTTTTTTTTTTTTTTAAATATTATTATTACTTATTTATTTATATAGTATTACTAAAATACTCAAATATGCACATTTTTCTTTTTGGATCCAATAACGGATCCCAGGCCCAAATCCACATTATTCTTTAAGTTTAGTGTGAAATTTGTGGTTCTTACACTTCTTCACCAAAGCGCTTCAGTCGCCTAGATTTTACTTCCTCCTTGGCAAACTCTCGGTTGTTGCATCATGAGTTTGAGGAGGGGTGTTAAGAGATTGTACTCTTTTTGTATATGTAAACTGAAATACCCATCAGAGGTATTTCAGTTATTTTTCATTGTAATAGGGGTCATCACATTAAGGGCTGACTTTATATTTTCGTTTATTATTATTTTTTTTGTTTTTTAATTTTTTATAGTCAATATTGTGAAATTGTCTATGAAGAGACAATACGCATACAAGCATAAATACTTTATAAAAGAAGTGCACGAAAGCACTCTCACAACACTTGAACAAAATACGCAAAAAGCGTAAAAATAATAAACATGCAACAATGCATGTATTTTATAAAAGGAGCAAATGCTTGAGACTCTCAAGCTTATTTTACAACAAGGGGGAACACCCCTATTTATACAAGAGCAAAGGGGTGCAAAAGGGGGCTCCCCAAAGGAGTCGTTGGGGAGCCCCCAACGACTCTATTGGGGGGACCCCCAATGCACCTTTTTGTAAAGCAAAAAGGAAAAAATAAAAAAATAAAGAATTACAAAAAAAATGAAAGAAGAAATACAGCATATTCCAAATGGAATATGCGCAAAATGTAAAAAGACAGGAATACCCTTTTTGGGTAAAAGAGAAAAAGGGAAAAAATATATAAATATATATACTTATATATAGAGATACGTATACATATAATATATGTATACGTATCTCTATGTATATAAGTATATATATTTATACTTACAATAATGTTTTTGAGTATACATTTTAACACCCCCCCTCAAACTTACGGTGTGATAACCGCAAGTTTGTCAAGAAGAAAATGAAATCTGGGCGAAGAAAGAGCTTTTGTGAAGAAGTCCGCAAGTTGATACTCAAACGTCACGTATGGTAAATCAATGACCTTCTTCAAGTATTCTTCCCTGACATAATGACAGTCCATCTCTATATGCTTTGTTCGCTCGTGAAAGGTATGGTTTTTGGCAATATAGATTGCACTTTTATTGTCACAACACAACTTTGTTGGTTCTCTGATAAGCACTCCCATATCTTCCAAAAGGCGTCGAATCCATACAATTTCCATGGTAGTGGATGCATGACTCTATATTCGAATTTGGTGGATGACAGAGAGACCTTATGTTGCTTTTTACATCGCCATGAGATCAAGGACTCACCTAAGAAAACACAAAAGCCAGTGGTGGAGTGACGGTTACTAGGGTCACCTCCCCAATCTGAGTCAGTATAAGCAAGTAATTTTAATTCAGAGGAAGAGGATACAAATACTCCCTTGCTTATTGTTCCCTTCAAATATCTGATGATGCGAAGGACAATACTCATATGAACGGTTGTAGGAGCGTGCTGAAACTGGCTGGCGATGTGTATAGCATGAAACAAATCAGGTCGAGTAATGCTAAGGTACATTAAAGAACCTACCAACTGCTTGTAAGGAGTAGGATCAGTTATAGGAACTCCGTCGTCAATCTTCATTTTTGATCCCACGACTTCAGGAGTCTCGCATACTTTGTCATCAGAAATTCCTGATCTGTCAATAATCTCACAAGCAAGTTTAGACTGAGATAGAAAATAACCACGTTGCGAATAGGCAACCTCAATTCCAAGAAAGTATGTCAGAAAACCCAAGTCTGACATCTCAAATTTTGAAGTCAAGACGGACTTAATACCCTTGACTCCTTGAACATCATCACCTGTAATTAGCATGTCATCAACATAGAGTAATAAAATCACAATTCCTGCGTTAGATTTTCTAGTAAATAGAGCAGTATCAGTATAACATGAGAAAAACCATTTTCCATCATTACACTTGTAAACCTGTCATACCAAGCTTTGGGGGCCTGTTTTAAGCCATAGAGGGCCTTGCGAAGGCGAAACACTTTGTCTTTAGGAATCTTCATGCCTGGTGGGGCATCCATGTAAACTTCTTCGTTAAGATCACCATTTAAAAAAGCATTTTTCACATCCATTTGAAAAATGTTCCAATTTTTAATAGATGCAATAGTAATAAGACATCTAACTGTAACCATTCGAGCTACAGGAGCAAAGGTTTCTTCATAATCAATTCCATATTCTTGCCCATATCCTTTTGCGACTAAGCGAGCTTTGTACCTTTACAAAGATCCGTCGCTCTTAGTCTTGACTTTAAAAACCCATCGACAACCTATAGTTTTCTTTCCTATGGGTAGAGTTTGGAAATCCCAAGTTTCAGCCTTTTTAAGAGCATTAAGTTCATTTTGCATAGCTTCTTGCCATTCTATACATTTTTTAGCTTCAAAATTTCTTGGTTCAAAATAAGAATGAATGGCACTAAGACAAGCCCTATATCGGGGTGAAAAGGAATCAAAAGCGACAAAACGAGTTGGAGGTCTCCTATTCCTCTCAGATCTTCGGTGATCGAGAGCAGGAACAAGTTCACTATATTGATCAATAGCACTTCTAAAGGTGCCTTGGTTTCTACGTGAGTAGGTTATTGGATCACTTGAAATTCTGTTTACTTGTTCATTGAGTGGGTTATGTTCTTCAACATCACCATCAATTTCCTCATCATGGTTTGATGATACTGTTAGAAAGTGACTTTGAATACATTAGGTTCAATAATGAACCCATACACATGCACACAAAGTGCGAATATACCCACTCAATGGAACACAAGCACATCATGTGCTAATACATAAACCCATAAAAGGGGTAAATATGACTTAAAGTCATAAGTTGAATATTATTGAGGAAAAAGGAAGAAGAGGGTAAAAACCCTATACAATGGAGCATAAGCTCCTACAAGGAGTAAAGAAATACAAGGGGGAGACCCCTATTTATAACACAAGAGAGGAGCCACAAAGGGGCCTCCCAAAGGAGTCGTTGGGAGCCCCCAACGGTCACATTTGTGACCGTTGGGGGCTCCCCAACGACTCTTTGGGGAGCCTCCCTAGGTGGCGCAAACCCAAAAAAAAGGAGAAAAATAAAAAAAGAAAATATAAAATTAAATTACAAACATATTCCGAATGGAATATGCGTAAAACTGTGAAATGTCTAAACTACCCCTATGCCTATAAATAGAGAAATATATATTTTATATATATAATTAGGATAATACATATGCATATATACAATATATGAATACGTATTATCCTTTATATATATAAAATATATATAATATTACAAAGGTTGAATGATACATTTTAACAGATACATCATCATCACTAGATATATCATCATTATTAGACAATAAGTCAAAAAGGAGTAATCAAAATTTTCTTGTTGAGAAACATTTTTTTCAAATCCACTTTCATTTTCCAAAAAAGTTACATTTCTAGAGACATATAACTTATCATCTCCAAGATCATAACAACGAAACCCTTTTTGAGTTTCAGAATATCCAAGAAAGGCGCAGAGGATAGCTTTGGGAGAGAGCTTGTCATTTTTATCCGTAAGTATAAGACACTTACACCCGAAGACTCGTAACCTATTATAATTTGGTTCAAGCTTATATAAAATCTCAAAAGGGGATATTTTCCCTAATATCCTAGATGGTAAGCGATTTATCAGATAAACAGAAGCAAGAGCTGCTTCAACCCAAAAATTTTTAGGAATGTTTTGGGAAATAAGAAGGGTTCTATTGGTATCAATGATGTGCCTATGTTTTCTTTCGGCCAACCCATTCTGTTGAGGGGTTTTAGGACAAGATCTTTGGTGAATAATTCTGTGATCCTCAAGATATACTTTAAATTGGTTGGAGAGATATTCTCCTCCAGAATCACTTCTAAAAATCTTTATATTGCTGTTGAATTGATTCTTGATCATTGAATGGAAGGTTTTAAAACACGAAAAAACTTCATGTTTGAACTTAAGAAAATAGATCCATGAATATCTGGAGAAATCGTCCACAAAAATGACATAATAAGAAAAACCTCCTTTTGAGACAACATGTGCGGGTCCCCAAACATCGGAATGAACAATTTCAAAGGTTTTAGATGAGAACGTAGTTCTTTGCTCAAAAGGTAAACTTTGCATTTTTCTGAGAATACAATCATTACAAGAAAATGAACTTTTACATAGGTCCTTCGCAAAATGTAAATAAGATAACTTGGTGATATTAGGATGACCAAGTCTTTTGTGCCACATATTTATATCTTTGTTTCGGGCAACATTACAAAAAGATTTTGGAACTTGAAGAGATTCCATATAGTATAAGTCTCCTTTTCTAAAGCCTTCCCCAATCAATTTCCCGGACCGGCGATCCTGTATTAAACATTTATCACACGAAAATTTAATATCGCAACCATGGTCCGAGAGTTGAGAAACAGAGAAGGTTTAAGTTTAGTTTAGGTATGAATCTAATTTTTGGAATGGAAAAATCTTGAGTTTCAAAATTACCTCTCCCTTTAATTTCAAGAGAGGTTTCATCCGCAGTGGAAACAAAGGATGGAGAAACATTTTTTGAATAGTCGGAAAGCGAAAACATGTTTGGGGACATATGAAAAGATGCACCTGAGTCCAAAAGCCAAGAGACTTTACCTGGAAAGGAAGAAGTAGACACGGCGGCACCGGAGGTAGCTCCCTTGAGGAGAGGTTGAAGGGCTTCCACTATTTGATTTAAAGAGAGTGACCCACTTGATGATGCCTCTTCCTTTTGTGGTACATCGGTGGTAGCCATGGCGAAAAGCTTCTTCCATTTGGGACATATGGGCTTGATATGCCCCGGTTCTTTACAAAAATGACAAATAATCTTGCTATAGTCTCTCTTTCCTCTTTGTCCACCATCACCTTCTTGATTTTGTGATTTGAAATGAGGAGGACGATAAGTCTTTACATTATTTCCGGGTCTTGATACAACATTGACCTCATTGTTTTCTTCATAATTACAAGGAACCGCAAGAACATTTGATCCTTGTTTACATAAACTCATACGAGTCTCCTCACCACTTAATTTGGTGAGAACATCTTCAAGAGAAGAAGGTGTAAATGAGGATAGAAGTGATGACCTTATTTGCTCAAATTCCGGTCTTAACCCATTCAAAAAATTGAAGAACCGATCTTCTTCAAGTTGCTTGTGGCGGAGTTCAATTGCCTCCCCACTCCATTTTGGTTCAAGCATGGAAAGCTCATCCCAAATGGAGGAGAGGTCGGCAAAATATTCCCTAATAGACATTTCACCTTGAGTAAGGGAGAGGGCCTTCTTTTGAAGGTAATACTCATGGGATAGATCTCTTGATGTGTACATTTTCTCGAGATAATGCCAAGCTTCCGATGCACTTTTGAATTTGATAATATTGGCATTAATCTTTGTTTCAACGGATGCGAAGAACCAAGAAAGAATTTTGAAGTTCTTCATTTCCCATTCGTCGTGCTTCTTGGAGTATTCTTCAAGAGCTTTGATCCTTTCCTCTCCCTCAAGAATCTTGATTTCACTTTCGTCTATTATGGTTATTTTGGGTTCCGGTTCCGGAATTGTGCCTTGCACATAATCCTTTACCTTTTATGTGAGCCTCCATGTTCCCGGCCCAAATATGATAGTTGGACCCATTTAACTTGAAGCCAAGAGCGAAGTGAGACTCTTTTTCACCCATTAAGGAGTAAAGAAAAGGAGAAAAGGGCGTACCAACACAATGCTTCAACTTCTAGCTTGCACAAGACCCTTCTAAAATATTTGAGAAGCAAGATCCACCACTTCAACTTCTAAGGATCCGAAGGCACGGTTTTCGAGGCACTCGAAAAAAGGAGAATCCCACTATCCTCAATCACCAACCGAGCTCTGATACCATGTGAAATTGTCTATGAAGAGACAATACGCATACAAGCATAAATACTTTATAAAATAAGTGCACGAAAGCACTCTCAGAACACTTGAACAAAATACGCAAAAAGCGTAAAAATAATAAACATACAACAATGCATGTATTTTATAAAAGGAACAAATGCTTGAGACTCTCAAGCTTATTTTACAACAAGGGGGAACACCCCTATTTATAAGAGCAAAGGGGTGCAAAAGGGGGCTCCCCAAAGGAGTCGTTGGGGAGCCCCCAACGGTCACAATTGTGACCGTTGGGGCCCCCCCAACGACTCTCTTGGGGGGACCCCCAATGCACCTTTTTGTAAAGCAAAAAGGAAAAAAGGAAAAAATAAAAAAATAAAGAATTACAAAAAAAATGAAAGAAGAAATACAACATATTCCAAATGGAATATGCGCAAAATGCAAAAAGACAGGAATACCCTTTTGGGTAAAAGAGAAAAAGGGAAAAAATATATAAATATATATACTTATATATAGAGATACGTATACATATAATATATGTATACGTATCTCTATGTATATAAGTATATATATTTATACTTACAATAATGTTTTTGAGTATACATTTTAACAAATATGACTTGGGACAGCCCAACTAGTCTTCTTTTGTCTTATTATTGTGTCTTCTCTTTTGTCTATATAAAGGGATCTTCCCCATTGTAATAGGTATATTTTTCTAAGCACTTTGTTAATGTGAAACATATTATATTTTACTTGTGAGTTGTTAGTGTGATTCTCCTTGTGAGATTGTGTGGGTTTCTTTACAGCATCAATATCCAAAAATGTATCTATCATAAATGCAAAAAAGCCACATGATGAAAAGGGCATGGAAGCACAATGGCAAGAGTTTGTCTGTTATATTACTACAACAAAGAAATATCAAACACATTTTAAAGCTTATGAAGAAAACCCATTATGCTAGAGCCTGTTCATATCTGCCCTTTGACCCATTTTGATGATGTATCTGACCAGTGAATGGGAACCGAAGGATCAGCTTGGACTGTATGACGCAAATGTTGATTACAGAAAACCTGCTTATCCCAACTCAAATCCAACAAGTATGGATGCATGGAGGAAGAGGAATTAAAAAAAATGGTCTGGCAATGATCAATACTACTATAGCTTATAAGGTGTTGCTGGAAAGCACAACACAGAAAAGAAATGTCGAATCGACTGAACTCCAGATGACCGAATCAGGTGGAACAAACAAAGTGGGCAATGCCACAAGTGAGGCATGATTTGATCAACTATGGCATAATATCCAAACTGTTGCATGAACATGAAGACATAAAAAGTGAGGCATGATTTGATCAACCATGGCATAATCTCCAAACTGTTGCATGAACATGAAGACATAAAAACCTTCTGCTCCAATACCAAATGGAAAATGATGACAGAGGCTATGTCACAAGGACATGCCCAAGAGGACATGGGAAACACCATTTTGTGCAGTTCTCCATTAAGAATAGCATGTGAAATGACACAAAAAAGCCTTAACTTGAAGTATCCTTGTGACATAGGACAGAAGTTGCCCCTAAAAGATGACAAGGAAATGAGTAAAATGCCACTTTAGGCAGACATCAAGAACAAATACAGAAAAAAGAGATATCACTAGACCACATGTTCCAAATCTGGCTCTATTTTGGCAGACTTATTCTGTCTGGCTAAAAGAAGGCCAAACCCCATATTTGGAACGCATATCAACCACCCATAGGAAGGGAAAAGGAGGACACCAAATCAGTGGCCCCTGTCTGTGAAATGCAGAGTAGCAAGTTTGTCCAACTACACGAAACACATGCATTCTTTTACAAACAATAAAGCCGTAGGGAATAAAGAATATCCCTCACCTAATAGGTAGAAAAATTCAAGTAAACATATCAGGGATTTTCTTGACTGAAACAAGAGTACATGTCAAATATGCACACCATGCAACTTACAGAAATTGGACAAAGGACTTTAATTTCTTCAGTCCTACCGCTAAATGAAATAGATTATTAAAATTCATATTTTCATGCTCAATTAGACATAGAAGTGGATACAGCTAGTACAGTTAAATGTGTGCAGGAAAATGTAATTTACATTGTAAGATTGTGCAAAATGAATAAATATATTTCCTATACGTAGGAAACATGTGCACAAAGAAATAAATACCTTGAGCTAGCTGGATCTCGGATCTCAAACTCATCTGTCTCCATGTCATAGCCACATATCACAATGTAATGACCTACGAGGAAAAAGAAATAAGGGTTGCATACATCAAACAGTGACTGGTTTCATCAAAAGACCAGAGAAATATTCTCAAATTTTTTCACTTAACAGATGATCAATAAATATTACAAAAGGAAACATGAAAAGGTTCGCTTGTATAGTGGAACAAAATCGATGAAACTATTCTTATCTAGAGAAAGAACCCAAGTAGGAACTGAATTCTAGTTAAATGAAAGAAAATGGTGCAAGAAAAAAAAATAGTCATAATAAGCAAAATCTACATAATGTGATTGTAAGCAGACAACAAACAAATCACAGCCTTAAGCTAACAAAAGTCTTTGGCAAAAGGAAGATGCAGCCTTATTGTATATGATAATGGGTGCTCAGAAATTTAAAGCTAAAATTTATGCACTTCTTTAATACCAGCCTCTTGTATTTCTTGGGTACACTATTCAATAGCTCAAATATATTAATTCTGTTTAAGACTTGTTGAATACGCACGAACCGAGGCAGAGAGAGAGAGAGAGAGAGAGAGAGAAACTAATGTTCCAATCCATTAGGGCTACTCTCCTCTAGTTTAAATAGAGGAAGTTAGTCTCAAGAGGAAATTACATATGGGTCCCTTATTATGAATGAAATATCAAAAAGACACTTTTAAGAATAAAAAAGAATTCAGTTGACTAATCTTAACGCTCTCCCTCAAGTTGGAGCATAGATATCGATCATGCTCATCTTGTCACAACAATGGGAGAAACTAGGCCTCGCAAGGGCCTTGGTAAAGACATCAGCAACTTGATCTTCGGAAGATACATGATCGGTGCAAATATAACCAGCCTGAACCAAGTCACACACATAGTGACAGTCAACTTCAATATGTTTAGTCCTTTCATGAAAAACTGGGTTATTGGCAATATATGTAGTAGCCCTATTGTCACACACCATTAACATAGGTAAGGATACTTTCACCTGAAGTTCGGTCAAAACTGATTTTACCCACATGATCTCAGCTACGGTCTGAGCCATAGCTCGGTATTCTGATTCAACACTCGACCTGGCTACAACAGTTTGTTTCTTAATCCTCCAGGTAACGAGATTTCCTCCCACAAAAACACAGAATCCAGTTGTTGACTTTCTATCTTCGATAGACCCCGCATAATTTGCGTCAGTGTAAGCAACAACGTCCAAGGAAGGATTTTGTTTAAACAACAGTCCTTTACCAGGAGATGACTTTAAGTACCTGAGAACCATCATAGTTGCATCCCAGTGAACTTTGGTAGGTTTATCCATGAATTGACTAATTTTACTCACGGCTAATGAAATGCCAGGTCTAGTAACAGTCACATATAACAACTTACCCACCAAGGATCTAAAACTAGTACTATACACATCTTCAGACTTCTCATCGAACATATGAGTTTTGGGATCCATCGGAATGTTAGCTGGCTTCGCTCCTAGCATTTCAGTCTCTTTTAATAAGTCCAACACATACTTTCTTTATGACAAAACTAAGCCCTCTTTATTTCTTGCAGCCTCAATACCCAAAAAATATCGGAGGGAACCAAGATCTTTAATAACAAAATGTTTCTGAAGATGATCCTTTGTTGCAGAAATATCTTGGGCACCACTTCCTGTTAATATGATGTCATCGACATATACCACCATAACCACAATTCCAGAACTAGTTTTCTTGATAAACAAGGAGTGGTCTAAGGCTGACCTGACAAATCCAAAATCCGACATTACCTCAAATAATTTTTGAAAGCATGCCCGAGGGCTTTGCTTCAGGCCATAAATAGCCTTCTTCAACTTGCACACTTTCTGACACTCCCCCTGAACCTCAAAGCCTGGGGGTTGTTGCATATAGACTGTTTCATGTAAATCCCCATACAAAAAGGCATTTTTGACATCCAACTGAGACAAGGGCCATCCATAGTGCACTGCAACAGAGAGAACGAGACGAATAGTGCCAAGACGAGCGACTAGAGAAAAAGTTTCAAAAAAGTCAACACCATAAGTCTGAGTATAGCCTTTTGCAACCAACCGGGCTTTGTACCATTCAATTGACCCATCCGAATTATATTTAATGGTATATACCCATTTGCAGCCAACAATATCTGCATCAGTAGGAGGATCAACCAAGTCTCAAGTGCCCCTAGAGCATAGGGCATCCATCTCATCCCACATAGTCTGCATCCATTTGGGGTCGAATAGAGCCTGACTGTGATGAAGCGAAACAGAAGAGGCAGACAGAGCCGAGATAAAATTCTTCATAGATGCCCCAAGATTAACTTCAGAAACAAACTGAGAAATGGGATGAAAGGTGCACTGTCTTTTCCCTTTGCGCAGAGCAATAGGAAGATCATCATCAAGAGCAGAAACTTCAGTATGCTCAAAGATACTTACCTCAGGAGAAGGAGATAATGGGGGCAAGGAGGTAGGTGGTAACCTGTGAGTATATACTATAGGAGGGTTTCTGTAGCGAGACTCACCAGAGGATAGAGCCAAAGGTTGTGGAGTGAACGACTTTAAAGGAAAAGGAGGAATTGGCAGAAGAAAGACATCACCCTGACTCTCCTGTAACCTTGTAGTACTCGAGAAATATGGAATAGACTCAAAGAAGGTAACATCCGCACTGACATACTCTTTATAGGATATAGGGTCATAGCAACGATATCCTTTTTTATTCTTAGGATACCCAAGGAAAACATATTTAATAGACTCTGAAGCAAGTTTATCTCGTTCAGGACCCAGCTTATGCACAAAGCACATACATCCAAAAACTTTAGGGGGGATAGGAAAGAGAGAAACCTTTGGATGGAGAATTTAGATTGGAATCTGGTCTTCTACAGAACTTGAAGGCATGCGGTTTATAAGAAAACCAGCAGTCAAAACTGCATCTCCCCAGTATGATGCAGGCATATTGGATTGAATCATTAGGCACCGAGCGACATTGAGAATTTGTCTATGTTTCCTCTCAGCCACACCATTTTGTTGGGATGTATGAGGACATGTAAATTGAGGTTGAATCTTTTTAGCGGAATAGAATTGAAATAAGTCTTTGGATTTGAACTCAAGAGCATTATCAGTGCGAACAATTCTAACACACACATCAAATTGAGTTTTTATTTCATCAATCAAAGATTTAAGAATGACAGGGCCTTGAGACCGATATTTTAACAGGAACACCCATGATAACCTTGAGAAGTCATCGACAATGACCAAATAATAACGACATTGAGTCCTACTAGGAATCCTACTCGGACCCCATACAAAGACATGAAAAAGATCAATCAATCTTTGACTCGACGGACTTTGACTAGAGGGAAAAGAGCTTCGGCAATGTTTTCCCAATTGACATGTTTCGCATTGAAAAGAAACTGAAGGAGGTATATGAGGAATGACTCGACGAAGTTTTGGCACTGGAAGATGACCCAGACGATGATGCCACAATAAAGGACTTGAGGAAGAAGTAACAACAGAATAGACAGAACCCACTGGTTGATGTAGATAATACACACCACCTTCCTCATAGCCGCCACCGATGTAACTCCCCAAAAATCCAGGACTTGTAACTTTTAAAATAGTTTAGAAAGCTTTGAAATCATACAATAATCAGAGTTTAAATAATACTTCAGCGGAAAATGATATTTTTAAAACCACAAGTCAATGGACCTTGAGCGCATTACAGCGTAAACTTTCCTTTGTTAAATCCCGCACAACCATTGAAATCAAATGGTTTAGAAATGGAGTTTCAATAATTGAGAATTCGTTTGTTGAAACCAAGAAGAAGCTTACCAAAACAGTTTTATTAACTCACGGTTTAATAACAGAGAAATTTTGAAACACACTTTATACCAAATTTACCAACATGTCCTCAGGAGCGAAACGTCAGGGAAAGAGCTCTATCTTGACCTCATCACGCCATCGTGCCATCGCAGACTGTATTACCTATCCATTACCTGCCCATAAAATGAGTCAGTTTCGCTAAAAACTGGTAGGTGCACAGACATGACAATATTGAACATAATTAAGCAGAATAATTTAATATGTCAAGTAGACAGACAATTATATAGCAATTTAATTTCAACAGATTCACAGAGCAACTATCATGAACACAATGCTAAAATTATTACAAGCATTTTACTGGCACAAGTAGGCTAACTATTACAAGCAAAGCACTGCACAAGAAAGTTAACTAGCAAAATACAATGCTTCATCAACCACACACATAATTCCATAAGTATTGAACCTGTTGTACCCTATAACTTTCATACGTGCATAACTGAACACATTGTGATCGGATTTAAATTATGTTTCGATATTAACTGGCCAAGCGGGTACGCACAAGGCACGACTCTAGAAACAACCTAGACTGATCCGGGGGTTTATTATGCTATGTATTTTATGATAACCCGGATAGCTGACTGAGTCCGCACCTAAGGGGACGGTCGGTGACCAAGAGAGAAATCCCCAAAGCAGTATAAACAATGGATGCATCCCAAACATGGAGAGCTACCACCTAGGATAATTATGGTAGTCCCATTCCCCTAACTCCGATGACTGGGGAAGACGAGTTTTTTGCTCGTAACTGCCATTAATGACCTGTCCATCAAAGTTTTGTACCTTCCTGTCCTCTCTCCTGACAGGAGTCAGCGATTCGAATGAGTACATCAGGGGTAGTTAACTGAAGACTCATTCTACATACTCTGGTCTTTCGACCAAACTCGAGTATCTTGCCGGTGAAGGCAAAAACATCACTTATTTAGGTGATCACAACATTTTGTTATTTGCACCCATCGAGGTTGCCACAACCTACTCATCCAATCATCGCAACGTAAGAAGACGTACTTGTCAAAAAGTACGGTCGTACATGTCATAAGTACAACTACGATGAAAGGGATATGGTTCCACAAAAGAAACCCCAACAGATATCATCTGCAAAAGAATTAATACTACACAGCCTGGCAAGATAAGTCTTGAATTCACTTCAGCAACATTTTTCATATTTCATGATGCAAGGTCATCTCGGATCTCTCGTCTGATCAACAAAGTACTTAACATGTTGTGCATGTCTAAAAGTACGCTATACTGAACTAGGGAGGTGTGTAGGCTTCTCAAAAGGAACACCCAACACAACTTCATAACGATCCAAAGAATAAAGGAGTGCTCATTTGACACAATTCATCCTTAAAAGCCATAATGCCACATTAAGTCATTCACGCAAGGCACATCACTATCAATCTTGCATCCAAAATTTATCTTAGTATCGACATGCGACACTATATTGACAAATAAAGAATGGGTCCTTCAACAGAACCCCACTCATCCATAGGCTCATGCCCCTGATCGGGGTTATTCGAATTGGGTCGCAACTCGAATCGGGGTTATAAAATATTTCTCCCAAGTGTGTGGACCTGGGAGGGCCTATATGTGACTTCGAAATCCGACATGACTTAAAACTTAACTTTGCAAAAGTTGTGTATTTTGAAGAGCCCTGGGTTTGCAGAAGGAAATCCTCTTTAAAAGAACTATAGTGCACAAGTGCAACTTCTAGTGTTTTGAAAACAAGTGATAACAGGATAGGCACAAGACTACATTTATGTAAGTAAATATTTACCATGAGTGTGAGCATGTGCAGGTTATAACATGTCAACAAACAACTCTCGACTTGCGATGCCGCACATCGAGGGAAAAGCACATAAGTAATACACGAGGTACCAACACCATACATTGACCACTTAGATAGGCAAACACATAAGGTCATAAGTAATAAATGAGACACGAAGTCGTACCTCACTCAAAGGAAACGTGCAGGCAAAAATATATGCAAGCAAATGAGAGCATAGGTATTGCACGAAGTACGAAACCACACCTCAAACTCATAAGCAACTATGCAAAATAATAATCGAAGAATGAAATTGTACCTCGACCCATGAGCATACAAACATGATAATACGCAATGCAGAAGCAATATAACTCTAAGCATATCTAGCATGGCATCTTAATCATTTCAACTTAAATACGTTCATCAATTGCTCTTTGTGCGACTTTACCCTACCTCAAAATGTTGTGTAGTTGCGTACGCCTATGTGTGAGGATAATGCGAGGGTCGGGCCACAGAGCACGAACGGAACCTGTTGCGTAAGCTGCAAAGGTACGTTATTAGTATGCATTTAAATTAATAGGGAAAACGGCAATAAAGGACTGGGGTTTCGGCTTCTCTGCAAAACAAGGCAGGGATCAACGGTTCCTGTCGACTTGAAACAAAGCGGGGTAGGGTCCAATGACCCATGCCGGCAAAGGAAACAGGTGCAGGGGCCATCGGCCCCTGCTGGATATTTAAAGAGGGGCAGGGGCCATCGGCCCCTGCTGGGTTTTCGAAAAGGGAGGCAAGAGCCGAAGGCTCTTGCTGGCTTGAAAGGAAGGGCAGGGGCCATAGGCCCCTACCAAAAAGAGGAATGGCAGGGGCCGATGGGCCCTGCCAAAAAATGAGCAGAGAGAGGGGAGTGCAGGGGCAAAGCCCCCCTGCGGCTTCAAAAGAGGAGCCAGGGGCCAATGGCCCCTGTCGTTCATGGAGAGAAAGGGCAGGGGCCATCGGCCCCTGCTGGGTTTTAAAAGAAGAGGGGCAAGGGCCGATGGCCCCTGCTGAAAGGTAAGAGAGGAGGGTGACAGGAGGACGACCGACCTCCTGTCGGTCGCCCCGATCTCCCACGGGGAAGAGAAGGGGGTCCGCAGGGGCCATTGGCCCCTGCCGGCGCACCCCAAAAGAGGGAAGGGGACGATAGGGGCCCTATAGGCCCCCTGTCGGATCTCCGATGGGCACGGAGGGAGGTGGGAGGGCGCGGCAGGGGCCGTGCGCCGCCTGCCGGCGTCCCGGCGAGTTGACAGAGAAGGGGGAGGGAAGGAGGAGAAGAGGGAGGAGGAGACTGAGATAGAGGGCGTACCTGGAATGGGGGGGGGGGGGGGGGGGCGCCGCCATCGGTGTCGGCTCCCTTGCGAGGTCGTCGGTGGCGGCGATAGGGAAGAGGCAGCAGCGTCGGGAGGAGAGGAGGAGGAGGAGGAGGAGAGAAGGGAGGTGTGCCTCCCCTCCCCTCATGCTCTTCTCTTAAAGACTCAGGAGAGGCGACAATCGGGGAAACCCTCAAGGGGTTTCCTTATTTTGTCGAGGAGGATGGAGCGGTGTGGGCAGGGCGCGGCGCACAGGGGAGAGGATTTGTTTTAACAAATCCTCCCTCTGTGTCGGGTTATGAAACCCTAATGAAGAGGGGCCCGGGTCGGGTCCGGACCCGACCCGGCCAGGGTCCAATTTTTTTTTTTTAGCGGGTTTTACAACCGATCCTCTTCCCCGTCAGCAAGTCCTGAAAAGTGCAACCCATAGGATAAAAAATTACCCTACAATTCAGCTCTTTTGTCATTCGATTGACAGATAATAGATTCTGTGGAAAAGAAGGAGCATGAAGAACATTTGATAATTGAAGGGTAGGGGAAATAGACATGTTCCCCTGCCCTACAATTGGGGAAGAGCTGCCATCAGCAAGGACTGACCTTTTTTTATCTGAGACAGGTTTTAAATTTAAAAAGTTACACGAATTTCCACACATGTGTCTGAATGCTCCTGAATCAATGATCCACCTACCACCTTGGCCAGAAAGACCATCACCTGTCGAGCCAGAAACCTTCGCAACAGGAGGCTTCGAAGTGGATGAACATAAGGCAAGGAGCTCGTCATATTCAGCCCTACTAAGAGTTATAGAGTCATTGGAATAATTTTCACCTGATTTAGCCCCTTGAGCCATAAGATAAAATGATGGGCTTGATTCGAAAACTCAGGTATAACCACACGCACACACAATTTGCTGAAAATCCAGATCTGATTCACAACCAGCTATAAAACTGACTATATCTAGTTTTAATTTCACAGATAAACTCTGAGATTCACGTCCACCGACTCTAACACAACGACTATTCAGATCCAATCTATCACATCCACCTTAACAAGAAACTACTATAGGCTGCATATCACAACTACGACAGGCAGCATACCACGACACCACCAGAGACGACACTAAAGATTTGCTTCACACTTCGTAGATCAACGACAGTTAATGGCCTTTACAGAAACACCTTGAAGTCTCTGCACAACTTCCTTCCAGACTTGACGTCAAACCTAATTCTAGATCAACGTCTTCACACGACTTCAACCTTCACGTGATCTCCTTGTTGGGTCTTCAAACAATTTCCATATCTGGCAGTAGACGACTTCAACGATCTAGACGATGTCTTTAGATCTGAAATATCTTCTTCTTATGCTTCACGATAATCAAACATGATCTACGATCTGCATCAGCTGCTCCACGATCAGCAACACATCGTCTTCAAGCCACAAGCACACGATTTTAGAAGCTTCTCCACGATCAGCGACTGCAACGTCTTCAGAATCCACGAGCAGTTCACGATCCACACATCCGATCCTTCTTCACGATCTACAACCACCAGCAGCAACGTCTTCAAGCCACAAGCACACGATTTTAGAGGCTTTTCCACGATCAGCGACTGCAACGTCTTCAGAATCCACGAGCAGTTCACGATTCAATATATCTGATCCTCCTTCACGATCCGTGATCAGCAACAGGATCACCGTGATCGTCATCAGCAGCGTCATCCCAGAAGGGAGACCTGCTCTGATACCATGTTGAATACGCAGGAACCGAGAGAGAGAGAGAGAGAGAGAGAGAGAGAGAGAGAGAGAGAGAAACTAATGTTCCAATCCATTAGGGCTACTCTCCTCTAGTTTAAATAGAGGAAGTTAGTCTCAAGAGGAAATTACATATGGGTCCCTTATTATGAATGAAATATCAAAAAGACACTTTTAAGAATAAAAAAGAATTCAGTTGACTAATTTTAACAAGACTCATAAATGCTAAACTTCATTTTTCCTCTTTTCTCTAAACTTCATTTAGTTCAATATGGTGAGAATTTAACATTTGATTATAAGCTCCACCAAGACTTAGTGCAAAACTACTCTAGAAAACATCAATGACAACTGCAATCCAATACGAAGCTCAATGAAGATGATTCCCATTAACTCAAAGTTGAGGACAAGAGCCCAACATATTCAATGGCTATATAGAAGTGTTATTGTGTTGGGCTATGCATTCAAATGGATACTTAACAAATACATATTTGACAGTTTCAACTTTCAAGTGATAAAGAACCTATGAGAACAAATAGGCATGTTAAAAAATATCAACCACAAAATAATCATAATGAGAAAATATAAACCACTTAGGTTCTGTTCGGATGACATTTGGTTTTTTATTATTTTTTTCTTTTTTGAGGGAAGACATGAGTTATTTGAATCATCCAATAATGAGATAGTTGTTGGAATCCAATCAACAGTAACTCAGTTGACAGCATAATGTTGTTTGTGACATGAATGATGGAATAGATCCCTCTCACTCTCATGAAATTTTTGTTTCATTACATGGTATCAGAGCTTGGATCTTGAAGTAGTGAAAGCTATCTTGGGATTATCCTACGTATGGTGGTGCTCTTCAATCCTTAGTCCTCATCCAATCCTTCTACTCAAGAATTCTTCATTATGGGAGAAAGAGATTCGGCCTCCGTCATCTCCTACAAGCTCAATGAAAACAATTATTTAATGTGGGCAACGGCAACAGAGAATCACATCAAAGGTAAAAAGCTACGGGGTTTTGTTAGTGGTACAACTAATGAATCTCAACTCAAATTGACAAGAGAAGGAGATCAAGTCAAAGCTTTATCCGAAGAAAAAAATGAGAAAGCTTTGCAAGAATATCAAAACAAATTGGAGGATTGAAAAACTAGCAATGCTCAAATTCTCACATGGTTCATGAATACCATGGAGTTTAAAATTACCACCAACATCATCAAGTTTAAAAAAGCACGCGATGCATGAATTTTTTTTAAAGAGTACCTTCATCCAAAAAGATATGGCTAGGATATATTATCTTCAAGATAAAGTACGTAATACCCAACAAGGAGATAAAAGTGTAAGAGACTTTTATGGTATTTTATCTCCTATTTGAGATGAACTAGTTATGTTAGAATCAAAATGAGAAGGTTCGACTATTGAAATGAGAAGATCTCAAGTAAAAAGAGAAAATCTTTTCTCTTTTCTTTATGGTCTCCGACCGGAATTTGAGCAAGTTAGGTCCTCCTTGCTTCATAGTGTAAGAAAATGGAATCCTCAAATAAACTTCAAATGCTTCCTCACGAATAAACTCTCTCAAAAACCATAAAGGTTCACACACAAGGCAAACACTTAAGAACCACTAGGGTTCACACACACAATACTCAAAAGAGAGATTCCAAATGAAAAGTGAGGAATTGATTTCATTTAAGTGGGACAAAACCCATGTACACTAGATAAAATACAATGGAGTAACTCTTGCGGGTGCGGGTGCCGGGGTGCGGCACTTTCAAAAACCTTGGGTGAGGGGTTGCGGCAAGGGCAAAAATGTACAACAAACAACAACAACAACTATGCTTTCATCCCAAAACAATTGGGGTCGGCGATATAAACCAACAAAGAAAATCATTTTGGGTCTTCCACATGAATCCTTCTCCTCCAATCATTTCTATCCAATGCCATGTCCTCGGTGAGGTTCAAAGCATTCATATCCTTTCCTATCATCTCCATCCAAGTCTTCCTAGGCCTACCCCAACCTCTTTTAACTAATATATTTTCCCATTTCTCCATCCTTCTAACTGGAGCATCATTAGGCCTTCGCCGAATATGTCCAAACCATCGTAAACGATTCTCTCTCATTTTTGGATTTTTTTTTTTAAATTACCCTATGAAATGGGCTGCGGAATTTTAAAAAAAAAATCTTGGGGGGTGCGGCAGGGGCAAAAATGTAATATATATATATATATATATATAGAAGGGGGGTCCGGGGGTTCCCCCCCGGCGCGGGTCCCGTTGCGCAGTCAGCGGTCCAGGGGGGGCCGCCCCTGGCGGGGGGTTATAAGGGGGCAGCGCCCCCCCCCCCCCCCCCCCAAGATTTTTTTTTTAAATTCCGCATCCCATTTCATAGGGAAATTTAAAAAAAAAATCCAAAAATGAACCGAAATGACCCTAGGTGCGGTCAACGCACCCAAGGTCGGGTTGACCGCACCCGCGTCGACGCGGGTGCGACACCCTGCTAGCCGAATCCCTGTGACATAGCTCCCCATATATATATATATATATATATATATACACAAAAGAGAGGGCAAAGGAGAGTCGTTGGAGTGTCCAACGACTCTCACAGCTTTTGTTTTTTGACTTAGTCAAAAAGCAAAAGGTCTATATTATGTCCAAAAAATGAAAAATAAACTAAAAAGTAAAAACCTAACTAACCTATGCTATTGTAACTAATCTGAAAAAAAGATTATATATTATGGGATATTTGCATATGAGATTATCTATGAGATTACAATTTTTAACACTCCTCCTCAAACTTACGGTTGAACAACCGAAAGTTTGTCCAAGAGAAAGTGAAATCGAGTAGCAAGCGGTTTGGTGAAGAAATCTGCCAGTTGAAGTTCTGAGGAGACATAGGGAAGATCAATGGTGCCTTGTAGAAATTCCTCACGTACATAGTGGCAGTCCATTTCGATATGCTTGGTTCATTCGTGGAATGCCCGATTGCTGGCAATGTAAATGAAACTTTTATTGTCACAACATAATCGTGATGCACTTGTACTTGTAACACCCATATCATGGAGTAGTCGTCTCAATCAGACCACTTCCATGGTGGTAGTAGTCATGGCTCTATACTCGGCTTCAGTAGACGAAAGAGAAACCTTATGTTGCTTCTTACACTTCCACGAGATCAATGACTCTCTAAGAAACACACACAATCCAGTAGTTGAGCGTTGATTATTTGAATCACCTCCCCAATCTGCATCAATATAAACAGTTAATTCTAATGTGAAAGAAGCCGACAAAAATAGTCATCTAAAAATGAAAGTTTTAATATATCTAATAATGCGTAACACAGCTCTCATATGAACAGAGGTGGAGGCATGCTGAAATTGACTTGTTGTGTGAACAACATGTGCAACGTCAGGTCTTGTGATGGAGAGGTAAGACAACGCCCTAACAAGTTGTCTATAAGGTGTTGGGTTCTCAAGAGGTTCTCCATCGTCAATTTTCATTTTGATGTTCACAACTTCAGGGGTATCAACATGTTTGTCATCTGTGATTCCTGACCTGTCAATAATATCAAGAGCAAATTTAGATTTAGTTAGTAAATAACCTCTAGGAGAATAAGTTATTTCAATACCAAAAAAAAAAAAAATTTAAACCTAAATCATTCATTTCAAAGTTGGTTTTGAGAAATTTTTTGATATTGTCAACTCCCTATTTATCACTTCCTCTGATGATCATGTCGTCCACGTAGAGAAGAAGAATGATATCCTTACATTAGATTTCTTAATAAACAAAGTTGTATCAGTAAGACAAAATTGAAAGCCAAAATCAAGTATAACCTTACTGAATTTATCATACCAAGCCTTTGGGGCTTATTTAAGACCATATAAGGCCTTATGTAACCGAAGAGCTTTTCCTTGAGGAACTTCAATGCCAGGAGGTGGTTCCATATAGACTTTTTCGGCTAGACTTCCATTGAGAAATGCATTCTTGACATCCATTTGAAAGATATGACATTTCTTTAGAGGACAGGGCTATTAAAGTTCTTACGGTGGTCATTCTAGCGACTAGTGGAAAGGTTTCTTCGCCGTCTATGTAATGAAATAAGCGAAAATAAATACAATGTCCTACAATGGACATTCACAAACAAGATGTAAAGAACAAGTCCATAATGGACAAAATACAAAGCCAACACGAGCTTACTAAAAAGAAGGATCTTATAAAGCAAAAGAGGCTTGAAAAAGCCACACATTACAAAGGGGTTTACCCCTCTATTTATAAGCAAAAGAGAGAGAGTGAGAGAGGGCATTGGGGGGGGGGGGGGGACAATAAGGAGTCGTTGGGGGTCCAACGACTCTTAGTTGGGACCCCCAATGCTTATGCATTAATTGCATTTGCAATAAAGAAAATAAAAATAAAGGAAAATAAAAAAGGCTAAAATGCCCCTATTGGGCAGAATTACAGAAATACCCATTATCGGGTATGATTGGATATAAATTAGTATATATATATATATATATATATATATATGAATACATGTATTTTAACACCCTCCCTCAAGCTTTACGGGGACATGACCGAAAGCTTGTTGAGAAGAAAGAAGAATCGAGGAGCAGCAAGAGCTTTGGTGAAGAAGCCCGCCAACTGGTACTCGGATGTAACGTACGACAATGCTATAATTCATCTTATGTGTTTAGTACGCTCATGGAAGGTGTGGTTGCTTGCGATATAAATTGCGCTTTTATTGTCACAACACATCTTCGAAGGTGTAGAGATGATTATGCTCGTATCATTGAGGAGACTCTGAAGCCACACAAGCTCCATGGTTGTAGTGGCCATTGCACGATATTCAGTTTTCGTTGAAGATAATGATACTTTGTGCTGCTTCTTGCATCTTCAGGAAATCATAGTCACCTAAGAATACACAGAAACTAGTAGTTGAGACTCTATCATTGGGATTTCCATCCCAATCAGTATCAGTATAAGCAATTAGATCAAGTGATGAAGATGAGGAAAGAAAAACTCTCTTAGTTATAGTATTTTTAATATATCTAATAATTCTTAAGACTGCACTCATGTGCATTGTTGTAGGTGCATATTGAAACTGACTGACTGAGTGAACTACATGAGTTGTGTCTGGCCGAGTGATTGATAAGTATGTCAGAGACCCAACAAGTTGGCGATAGGGAGTTGGATCTTCAAGAAGAGTTCCATCTTCCAACCTCAACTTTGCATTGATAACTTCAGGGGTTTCTGTCTTTTTGTCATCTGTGATGCTAGACTTTAAACAAATGCCAGCTGTGAGTTTTATCTGAGAGAGAATGTACCCTCTGGGAGAGTACGCCACTTCAATACCTAAAAAATATCTTAAGAAACCAAGATTAGACATGTCAAAATTTTCTTTCAAAACCTTCTTAATATCATTAATTTCCTGCTCATCACTTCCATTGATGATCATATCATCAACATAAAGCAGGAGAATAACTATTGAAGACCCTGCACTTTTCACAAACAAAGCAGTGTCAGTATAACATGAGCGAAAATTTAAACTTGTCATTACGTTACTAAATTTATCATGCCAAGCCTTTGGGGCTTGTTTTAATCCATATAAAGCTTTGTTAAGTTTAAGAATTTTATTATTACCAATACATACTCCTGGCAGATGATCCATGTAAACCTCTTCATTTAGCTCTCCATTTAAGAATGCATTCTTAACATCTAATTGATAAATAGGTCATTTTTTAATAGAAGCAACAACAATAAGAGTCCTAACACTAGTCATTCTAGCTACAGGAGCGAAAGTTTCCTCATAGTCAATATCGTATTCTTGAACGTATCCTTTTGCTATCAGCCAGTCTTTGTAGCGTTCTAATGACCCATCGCTCTTAGTTTTGACTTTAAAGACCCATCTACATCTAATAGATTTCTTTCCAGTGAAATGAGGTTATTTTCCAAGTTTTTACCTTTTCGAGGCCACTAAGCTCTAAGTTCATGGCTTCGACCCACTGGGGAATATTTTTTGCTTCATTATAGTGAGATGGTTCATGGAATGAGTGTAACGCAATTAGGCATGACCTATATTTTGGTGTTAGAGACTCATATGAAACAAACCTATTAGGAGGATTGGAGACTCGACCAGATCTTCTCAAAGAAGTTTCTTCTATGTTTGAACCTTGGGAGTATTTTTCCAAAGCATTTATGGAAACTTGTTGACCATGCCGAAGATAGGTTTGAATTGGTCTATTATCAATGACATCATTCTCATTCTCGTTTTCAACATTGTTAAGAGGAATGTCCTCTTGGTCATTTAATACATTATCATTAGAAATCACCTCTTCTTAAGGAGTCACTTCTTCATGAGGAAGAAGATCAAACAAGAAAGCATATTCGCTTTCATCAATATTTTTAGTTTTCTCAAACCCATTTTCATTTTCTAAGAAGGTTAGATCTTTAGAAACATACAATTTGTTACTTTTGAGGCCGAAGCATCTAAATCATTTTTTTATTTTCTCCATAACCTAAGAATACACATTCAATAGCCTTTGGAGATAATTTATCTCTTTTATGTGAAAGAACAAAACATTTGCACCAAAAAATTCTTAATCAATTAAAATCGTGTGTTTTTTCAAATAGTTTTTCATATGGAGATGTATTTTGTAAGGATGAAGATATCATTCTATTTATCAAGTTGATGTTAAAGCGGCTTCGGCCCAATAGCTTTTTGGAATTTCTTTAGAAATAAGAAGTGTCCTAGTAGTTTCCAAAATGTGTCTGTTTTCTTTCGGCTAGACCATTTTGTTGAGGAGTTCTAGGACATTATTTTTTATGGCAAATTCCATTTGTTTCTAAATAATTTTGAAATTCATTTGATAAGTACTCTCCGCCCGAATCGGATCTAAGTATAGTGATAATACTTAAAAACTGATTTTTGACAATCATATGAAATTTCTTAAAAAAGGCAAAGACATCGGATTTTAAGTTAAAAAAATAAATCCATACATATCTAGTAAAGTCATTAATGAAGGTAACATAATAGGAGTATCCACCTTTCGATATGACCGACGAAGGGCCCCAAACATCCGAATGAACTAACTCAAATGGTCTTTTGGACACAAAAGTTCTATTTGGAAAAGGAGTAGATTTCATTTTTTCAAATATACAGTTCTTGCAAACAAAATGTTTCTCATTACAAAATTTCTTTCCGAAAGAAAAATAGTACATTTTTGAGAAACTTGGATGTCCAAGTCTTTGGTGCCAAGTTTCAATACTTTTATCTTGGACATAGTTACAAAAAGAGTTTGTGGGAAGTTTCAAGTCGCTCATGTAATAGCGATCTTCCCTCCTATGGCCTTGCTCAATCTGCTTCCCGGACCGGATATCCTGTATAGAGCAACCCTTAGTTGAGAAGGAGATTTCACATTCATGATCATATATTTGAGAAAAAGAAAGAAGATTTAAATTTAGTTCAGGTACCACTCTCACATTTGGCACAAAGAAATTTTTGGAAAAACTTAAAGTTCCAAAACTTTTGACTTATAAAGACGTGCCATCGGCAGTTGAAACATAAGAGGTTTTTGAATTAGGACATAAGTCGGATAACCCATTCTCATGAGGTTGTTAAATTGTAATATCAAATCAATGTAATTATATATATAGTTTATATATATATATATGAAGATACATGCACATATATATTTCATATATATGTACATGTACCTATATATATAAACTATATATATTTATTTCTTGTAATAGTCATAGGGGTAGTTTAGTCTTTTTACACATTCGTTTTTCAAATATGTTTGTAATTATTTTCTTTTTATTTATTTCTCTTTTCTTTTCTTTTTTTCTTTTATTGTAATAGGTGGTGTACACCTTGGAGGGGCACACAATCTAGTCGTTGGGCCCTTTCCACCATTGGAGGGGCTCCAACGACTAGAAGTGGAGCCCCTCCAAGGCTTCCACTCCTCCATAAAAAGGGGTATTCCCCTCCTTGTTTCTTCATGGCTTTGAGTCAAAGCCCAAGTGCTCAATAAAGTTTTTCTAATATTTTTATGCCTTTGTGCATTTGTGAGATTTAGTGGGTTGTGCCTTTGTGCACAAGTGTTCTAAGAGTTCTTATTGTGCATGTGTGTCGAGTTTATTATAAAAAATATAAGGTCTTGATCATAGTATCTTGTTAGACATACTTTTACATGGTATCAAAGCAAGGTTGGAGAAAGAAAGATAGTGTGGATTCTCACTTTTTTTGGTGTCTCGAAAAGCGTGCCTTCAATTTTTTTGTGATTGAAGTGGATTCGCTTGTTCACCCAATATTTTAGAAGACTCTTTTACCAAGAAAGGTCTAAAAATCCTTTGTGGTACGAATTCTTTTTCATCATCTCTCCTCTCTAATGGGTGAAAAAGACTCATTTTTCTTTCGACTTCAAACTCAATGGGTCCAACTATCACGTTTGGGCAGGAAACATGGAGGCTCATATTAAAGGGAAAGGGCTTTGGGGCTATGTCCAAGGCTTGATTCCCGAACCGGAGCCAAAGATAACCTTGATGGAGAAAGGAGAAATAAAAATCCTTGAAGGCGAAGAAAGAGCCAAGGCTCTTGAAGACTACACCAAAAAGCATGAAGAATGGGAGATGAAGAATTTTAAAATCCTCTCATGAATTTTCTCATCTGTAGAAACAAGAATTAACGCCAATATTATCAAGTTTAAGAAGGCTTCTCAAGCGTGGGAATACCTTGAGAAGATGTACACCTCTAGGGACTTGTCCCATAAGTACTATCTCCAAAAGAGGGAGCTAACTCTTCATCAAGGGGATATGACTATAAGGGAGTATTTTGCCGAACTCTCTTTTATTTGGAACGAGTTTGTTATGCTCGAACCCAAGTGGATGGAGAAGCCATAGAGCTTCGCCATAAACAATTGGAAAAGATTGAATTTTCAACTTTTTGAATGGGCTTAGACCCGAATTCGAACAAATCCGGTCTTCTCTTTTGTCCGCCTTCACTTCCCCCTCTCTTGAAGATGTAATTACTAAACTAAGTGAGGAAGAGACTCGGATGAGTATAAGCAAGAACAACCCAAGTGTCATAGCTACACCTTCCAATAATGAAGAAAATGAAGGTGTTAATGTTGTATCAAGACTGGGGAGCAACTTAAGGACCTACAAGCCTCCTCACTTCAAGAATCAAAACTCAAGTGGTCAAGGAGGGAAGAAAGACTATAGCAAGCTTACGTGTCACTTTTGTAAGGAACCGGGGCATATTAAACCTATTTGCCCAAAGTGAAAAAAGTTGCCTGCCATGGCAACTACATCCCAACCTCAAAAGGAAGAGTGCTCATTATCTTCAAATGGAGCTCTCTCGCTATAACAAATCGTTGATGCACTTCAACCTCTTCTAAAAGGGGCTATTTCCGGAGCCGCCATGTCAACCTCTTCTCCTCCCGGTAACACCTTTTGGCTTCTTGATTTGAGGACTTCTTTTCACATGACCCCAAGTTTTAGTTATTTTTCTGAATACTCAAAAAATCCCTCTCCATCATTTGTTTCAACCGCGGATGGAACATCTCTTGAAGTAAAAGGAATAGGAAATTTTGAAAAACAAGGGTTCTTTATTCCAAAAATTAGATTTATACCCAAGTTAAACTTAAATTTACTTTTTGTTTCTCAACTCTCGGATCATGGGTGTGATATAAAGTTTTCATCTAACAAATGTTGGATACAAGATCGTCGGTTCAGGAGATTGATTGGGGAAGGCTCTAGGAAGGGTGATCTTTACTATTTTGATTCCATCCTAATTCCAAAAAACTCATTTTGTAATGTTGTCCAACAAAAGGATATTAATTTGTAGCACAAGAGACTTGGACATTCAAATATTGTAAAAATTTCTCATTTACCTTTTGTTAAAAGTTTATGTAAAAGTGATTTCACTTGTAACGACTGTATACTTGAAAAAATGAAAAAATTATCTTTTTGTCAAAGATCTATGTTTACAACAAGACTTTTTAAAATTGTTCATTCCGATATATGGGGACCGACACCTGTTTTATCAAAAGGAGGCTTTGCCTATTATGTCATCTTTGTTGACAACTATATGAGATATTGTTGGATTTATTTTCTTAAGCACAAATATGAAGTTTTCTCAATTTTTAAAACCTATCATATGATGATTAAAAATCAATTTAATGAGAATCTAAAATTTTTTAGAACCGACTCTGGTGGAGAATACCTTTCAAGTGAATTCAAAAATTATCTTGAAGTCATGGTATTCTTCACCAAAGATCTTGTCCAAAAACCCCTCAACAAAATGGATTAGCCAAAAGGAAGCATAGACATATAATAGAGATGACCCGAACATTACTTGTTTCTCAAAACATCCCAAAAGGTTTTTGGGCAGAAGCGGCTTTAGCATTTGTCTATCTGATAAATAGGCTACCTTCTAAAAACTTAAACAACATCTCACATTTTGAAAAATTGTATACCAAAGAACCCGATTATAGTCGGTTGAGAATATTCGGTTGTAAATGCTTCGTTCTTACTGACAAGAACGACAAACTTTCACTGAAAGCCATTGCCTGCGCCTTTCTTTGATATTCAGAAACCCAAAAAGGGTTTTGTTGTTATGATATCAAGAATGATAAGTTATATGTTTCCAGAAATGTGAGTTTTCTGGAAAATGTTAATGGTTTTGAAAAGAGTGAACCTTGTGAAGAAAATATAGATTATTCTTTTTTATTTGAAATGTTAGCACTTGATGATGGTAGTGATGATAGTGATGATGAAAACACTCATAATGATCTCAATGTTCCTTTTCATCCACCTATCTATCAACATAGTAATGAAGGGGCATCAAGAGATCCTATAACCTATACCCATAGAGATAAAAATAATTTTAGGAGTGCAATTGAAAAATACAGTGAACCTAGTAGTTCCAATTCAACAAATGATGAAACCCTAAGAACTGAGAGAAGTAGAAAGGTACCTTCTAGGTTTATCTCATATGATTCATTTACTCCTAAACATAGAGTCTGTCTTAGTGCCATTCATTCCTATATAGAACCCAGAAACTTCGAAGAAGTTAGAAAGAATGATGAATGGCTGAAAGCAATGGATTGTGAGCTTTCAGCTCTCAACATGGCAAAAACTTGAGAATTTCAAGATCTTCTTAAAGGTAAGAAAGCAATAGGGTGTAGATGGGTATTTAAGGTAAAAACTAAGAGTGATGAATCTCTTGAAAGATATAAAGCCTGGTTAGTTGCAAAAGGATATAGTCAAGAGTACGGGATTGACTATGAAGAAACGTTTGCCCCTGTGGCCCGAATAGTCACTGTTCGATGTCTCATCACCGTTGCCTCAATCAACAAATGAAACATATATCAAATGGATGTTAAAAACGCCTTCCTAAATGGTGATCTGAATGAAGAGATATATATGCATGCTCCACCAGGAATGGAGACTCCTGAAGAGAAAGTGTTTCGCCTTCGAAAAGCACTTTATGGCTTAAAACAAACCCCTAAATCTTGGTATGATAGATTTAACTCCGTAATGTTAGAAAATGGATTTTCTTCCTGTTTCACTGACACTGCCTTATTTGTTAGAAAAGCTAATGCAGGGATTGTCATTCTACTTTTGTATGTGGATGATATGCTTATAATCGGAAGTGATTCTAAAGGGGTTAAAAGCATAAAATTAATTTTGAATGATAGGTTTGAAATGTCTGATTTGGGGTTTCTAACTTATTTTTTGGGAATTGAAGTAGCATACTCTCATAGAGGATATTTTTTATCTCAAACTAAGCTTGCCTCTGAGATTATTGACAGGTCAGGTATTACGGATGATAAGGTTTGTGAAACTCCTACTATAGTAGGAGCCAAAATGAAGATTGATGATGGTATTCCTCTTACCAATCCCACTCCCTATAGACAGTTAGTGGGATCATTAATGTATCTAAGTATTACCAGACCAAATATATCTCATGCAGTTCATACTGCAAGTCAGTTTCAACGTGCTCCAATATCAATTCGCATGAGTGCCATCTTGTGGGTCGTAAGATACATAAAGGGTACACTAAATAAGAGAGTTTTCTTGTCCTCCTCTTCTGAATTAAAATTAATTGCTTATATTGATTCTGACTAGGGAGGTGACCCAAATAACCATCACTCCACTACTGGTTTTTGTGTGTTCTTACGAGACTCGCTGATGTCATGGAGATGCAAGAAGCAACAAAAAGTGTCTCTATCCTCAACCGAAGCTGAATATCGTGTCATGGTAACTACTACCATGAAAATTATATGGATTCATCAGCTGTTAGCAGACATGGGGATCATAATAGAAGGGACCACCAAACTATGCTGTGATAATAAGAGTGCAATATGTATTGCCAAAAATCATATGTTTCATGAGCGGACTAAACACATTAAGATGAACTGTCACTATGTTTGGGAAGCCTATCTGAAAGGAGTCATAGAACTTCCGTATGTCAGTTGGCAGATTTATTCACCAAAGCATTGTGTTCTCCACGGTTCAACTTCCTTCTTGGCAAACTTTCAGTCATCATGCCCTAAGTTTGAGGAGGGGGTGTTAAATTGTAATATCAAATCAATGTAATTATATATATAATTTATATATATATATGAAGATACATGCACATATATATTTCATATATATATATACATGTACCTACATATATATATAAAGTATATATATTTATTTCTTGTAATAGTCATAGGGGTAGTTTAGTCTTTTTACACATTCATTTTTGGAATATGTTTGTAATTATTTTCTTTTTATTTCTTTCTCTTTTCTTTTCTTTTTTTTCCTTTTATTGTAATAGGTGGTGTACACCTTGGAGGGGCCCACAATCTAGTCGTTGGGCCCCTTCCAACAGCCACATTTGTGACCGTTGGAGGGGCTCCAACGACTAGAAGTGGAGCCCCTCCAAGGCTTTCACTCCTCTATAAAAAGGGGTATTCCCCTCCTTGTTTCTTCATGACTTTGAGTCAAAGCCCAAGTGCTCAATAAAGTTTTTCTAATATTTTTTATGCCTTTGTGCATTTGTGAGATTTAGTGGGTTGTGCTTTTGTGCACAAGTGTTCTAAGAGTTCTTATTGTGCATGTGTGCCGAGTTTATTATCAAGAATATTAAAGTCTTGATCATAGAATCTTGTTAGAGATACTTTTACGGAGGTGTCATATGAAAGGAAGCCCCGGAATCAAGGATCCAAGAGGACATACCTGGAGGAGAAGAGGAGGCAATGGCGGCACCCGAAGTAGATGGAGCTTTGAGTAACAATTGAAGTGCCTCGGATAGTTGAGCAAGAGAGAAGGAATCCTTTCCTTTTGTTGAATCTTCCTTCCTAGGTATGCTTTCTTCAATGGAAGCAACTTTTGGCTTGGGAGCTTCATTTATCTTTGGGCAATTGGGCCTTATGTGCCCCGGTTCTTGACAATGATGACATATGGCTTTCTTGTAGTTGCCATTATAGCTATTTTGCCTCCAAAAATGAGGAGGCTTAAAATTCTTTACATGATTTTCGGGTTTGGAAACGGCTAAGACTTCATCTTCTTTTTTTACCATGCCAAGACGAGTTTCTTCTTGACATATTTCGGCAACCGCATCTTCTAGGGGAAGAGGCTTAGATCTATGGAGGAGAGAAGATCTAACTTGCTCATACTCGGGTCTAAGCCCATGCAAAAATTGGAAAAAGTGTTCTTTTTCCATTTGTTGCCTTCTAAGTTCAACATCCTCACTATCTACCCATTTGGGTTCTAGGAGGGATAGCTCATCCCATAAGGGACTAAGAGAGCTAAAGTAGTCACGGACACTCATGTCCTCTTGTTTAATGGTGCAAATCTTTTCTTGAAGAAAAAATTGTCTAGCGAGGTCCTTTTGAGTATACATACCTTTCATGAAGAACCATGCTTCGTTAGCTTTACAAAATTTGGCAATATTTGCACAAATTTTTAGCTCCACGTTATTCATAAACCATGCAAGTATTTTTGCATGCTTACTCTCCCAATCTTCAATCAAGAATTGATCTTCAATGGCTTTAATTCGTACTCCTCCTTCTAATGCTTTTTCTTGGCCTCCTATTTTCGTGAGTTGTAGTTGAGGTTTCGGAAAGGTGCCCATCACATAGCCCCAAAGTTTTTTGCCTTTGAGCTTGTTCTTCATAGTGGATGCCCATGCCAAATAATTGGTACCATTTAGCTTGAAAGTGAGGTCAATCTTTTATTTACCTTCCATGGTGAAATAGAGATAGGAGAAGCTAGAAGAGAGATGCCAACTTACAAGAAAACACAAGCATGATCTGAACTAAAAGAAAACAAGAACAAAACCTTGCTTTGATACCATGTAATGAAATAAGCGGAAATAAACACAATGTCCTACAATGGACATTCACAAACAAGATGCAAAGAACAAGTCCACAATGGACAAAATGCAAAGCCAACATGGGCTTACTAAAAAGAAGGATCTTATAAAGCAAAAGAGGCTTGAAAAAGCCACACATTACAAAGGGGTTTACCCCTTTATTTATAAGCAAAAGAAAGAGAGAGAGTGAGAAAGGGCATTGGGGGGGGACAACAAGGAGTCGTTGGGACCCCCAATGCTTATGCATTAATTGCATTTGCAATAAAGAAAAGAAAAAGAAAAATAAGAAAAAAATAAAAAATAAAAATAAAAAAGGCTAAAATGCCCTTGTTGGGCAGAATTATAGAAATACCCTTTATCGGGTATGATTGGATATAAATTAGTATATATATATATATATATATATATATATATATATATATATATATATATATATATATATATATATATATACACATGAATACATGTATTTTAACAGTCTATTCTATATTCTTGGGAATAGCCTTTAGCGACTAGTAGAACTTTAAATCGTTCAAGAGTGTCATCACTCTTAGTTTTAACTTTGTATACCCATCGACATCCTATGGGCTTTTTCCATGGTGGAATATCTTGAATAGTTCACGTGTTTGCCTTTTCCAAAGCATTTAACTTGATTGTCATAGCTTCGACTCATTTTGAATGTTCTTTTGTTGTATTATAGTTTGAAGCAGTGTTTTAAAACTTGCCGAGTCAACTCGTTGACTCGGCTGACTCGGCTAGGCTCGCCCCTCCAGCGAGTCAACCCGGCAAGGCAAACTCTGTTTGCCAAAACTCGGGCTTGACTCGGCCTGACTCGGCTTGACTCGGCCTGACTCGGCCTGACTCGGGCGAGTTTTGGGATGTTTGAAATTTGTTTTTTGAGTTTCAAATTACAGTTTCGAAATATACAAGTACATATATTTTAACAAGGGTTACCCCCAGATTTTGTATAAAAAAGAAAATAAAAATCATTTAAAGATAAAAAAGCATTTAAATCCATAGAATAAAATCGCCATGTTGTTCGAACTACTGTTCACCCTGTGTTATCAACTTATTCTAGCAAAATATTTTAAAGAAATGATTCTCCACTATATATGGTGGGTCAACTGTGCCTATGGGAAGTCACATTTAGGTTTCATCATCCATTTGTTATGTGAACAAGCATTGTACATATTCAAATATTAGTAGTCTTTTTATAGTTGTGCCATTAATATATTTCCTGCATAGTTTTATACATGAGAAAAATGCTTATTTATGTTGATATTGGGCATTCTGTAAACTTTCAATATGCACATATATCCCTGTTTTACATTTATGGATTTGTTAGAGAGGGAATTAAAACTTTTAAAACAAGCTAGCATATATGATTGGCCATTTTAGGAACCTTAGGTAGTAGCAGACTGAACTCATGGTGACCAAATCCTCTAATTCAAGTCATGAATTAGTCAAAGTGCTTGTATAGATATCAAATTCAATTATTCAAGCAAACCTCTATAGCTCTTTGCAGTTGTTTTTATATTCTTACAGACATTTGGAGACTATGTTTACTCAAAAACATGGTTTCAGACAAATTATATATTGTTTTTCTTTTAAAATCAAAAGTTAACAAAACCCAGTCTGAGTCACCGAGTTGACCCGCCGAGTCACGAGTCAATAAAGAACGAGTCGAGTTTCGAGTCACGGGTTTTAAAACCTTGGTTTGAAGGCTCTATATAGGAGTGTAATAGGGCAATATATGCTTGATGTTTTGGTGAAAAAGATTCATAGGATACAAAATTTTCGGGCACCTTTGACACCCTAGATGATTTTCTGGTTTCTATTTGATCCTGTGCTTTAATATATTTTTCTAGAGCACAAGGTTGCTCTAGATTTCCTCGCCTGAAGTATTGAATGTAGTCTAGATGAGATGTTTCAACGTTGATTATACTATTTTGATCTTCTTGATCAACTTCTTCTTCATTAATTTCTGGAACTAAGTCCAACAAGGAGTATTCATCAACCTCTCTAGGGTTTTTAGTTTAAAAAAAACTTTCGTTTTCTAAGAAAGATACATTTTGTGACACATATAACTTCCTAGTTTTGAGATCAAGGCATCTATAGCCTTTCTGATTGCTTGCGTAACCAAGGAATGCACAAGGAATGGCCCGGGGGAAAGCTTATCATTTTTGTTGGAAAAAATAAAACATTTGCAACCAAATAATCTTAATCGCGAATAATCTGGAATTTGTTTGAAAAGTTTTTCAATAGGTGATACATTTTTTAACAAAGACGATGGCATTCTATTAATGAGATATACTGCGGTTAGAATAGCTTCGGCTCAAAAAAAAATTGGAACTTGATGAGTAATGAGCAAAGTTTTTGTTGTTTCTATAATGTGTCTATGTTTTCGTTCTGCTAAACCATTTTGTTGTGGGGTATATGGGCATGAGTTTTGATGTAAAATATCATGTAGATTTAAGTAATCGTTAAATTCTTTTGATAAATACTCTCCCCTTGAATCAGTGCAAAATATAGAGATATCTTTCTTAAATTGGTTCTTAACTAGTTTATGAAATATTTGAAAATGTAAAAATACTTCGGATTTATGTTTGAGAAAATAAATCCAGGTATGTGTTGTAAAATCATCTACAAAAATGACGTAGTATGAAAACCCTCATTCTGATATGACAGGTGCAGGACCTCATACATCTGAATGTACTAACTCAAGAGGTAGAGATGAGCTAAAATTTCTTTCTTGAAAGGGTAATCTCTTCATTTTTCTAAGAATACATTTTTCATATTTAAATGTCTCAGAATTACAAAAGTTTTCCATATTTGAAAAAAAATGAATTTTGGAGATGTTAGGATGACCAAGTCTCCTGTGCCATAAATCCAAGTCCATTTTCTGAACATTACAACAAAATGTATTCTTGAAAATTTCCAAAAAATCCATGTAGTATAGGTCTTCTTCTCTATGGTCTTCCCCAATCAGCTTCCCTGACTGGTGATCCTGCACTTGGCAACCATGAGAAGAGACGGAAACATTATATCCATGGTCACATAATTGAGAAACGGATAAGAGATTGAGGTTCAATTTTGGAATATATCTAATTTGAGGAATATGAAATCCTTTTAAGTTTTGAGAAGTTATTTCAAAGTTCCCTATTGCTTTAATTTCTAGTGATGTTCCATCAAAAGTAAAAACATTGAACCCATTTGAGTTATGACATTCGGATAGCATTTCAATATTCGGAGTCATATGAAAAGAAGCACCTGAGTCAAGAAGCCATAGAGTTTTACCTGGATCGGAAGTGCTAACTGAAGAGACTGTAGCTCCCGTAGATGAAGATGCTCCCTTGAGTAGAGGTCCAAGAGCTTCCACCAATTGTGCTAGTGACATGCTTCTAATGGAAGATTCGCTTGATTCTTGTGGTGATCCGATGACGACAACCTTTTTCTCATAGGGCCTTTTTAATTTTGGGCAATGGGTTTTTACATGTCCCGGTTCACGATAATAGTAGCAAATGATTTTTCTTCTCTCAAAATCATTTCCTTGTTTTTCATCATTTTCCCTTCCATAGTTAGGAGGTTTGTAAGTCCTGACATAGTTTTTGGGTTTCGAGATGGCTAGAATTGAATCGTCATCATTCTTGTAGATTCTACTTTTGAGTCTATTTTCTTCCATACTTAACTCTTGTATTGTGTCTTCTATTGAAGGCACTTTTCCGCGATGAAGGAGGATAGACTTAGTGGATTCAAATTCCGATCTTAATCCACTAATGAAATGAAAAAAGTGCTCCGCATTGATTTGGTTTTGGCGGAGTTCAATATCTTGTGGACAATGCCACTTTGGTTTAAGAAGAGCTAATTCTTCTCACAATTCTGATAAGTCATTATAATACTCCCTAATGCTCTTGTCTCTTTGAACCATATTTTTTACTTTAATTTAAAGATTGCAAACATGCGCAATATCTTTAAGAGAATACATTCTCTTAAGATAGTATCAAGCTTCATTTGCATGCTCAAATTTTGCTAAACTTGAGCATTTCTTTATATCAACACTTGAAATAAGACAAGACATGATCTTAGCATGTCCCATACGCCATTCTTTCCACTTTTTCTCGTAAGTAGATATGGTCTTAACTCTTTCTACCTTCGTGAGAGGTATTTTCTTTTTTCCTTCATCCTTTGTAAGAATTAAAGTAGGTTTCTCATTGGTTCCATCTACTAATCCCCGTAAACCCTTCCCCCATATAAGATTCTTCATAATTGAAGCCCATGTGACATAGTTGGAATCATTTGGTTTGATGGGCTTAATGGTGACATTATCATTGTCATCCATTTTACAATATTTGGGAAAAGAGAAAAAATAAATAGAAGAATACTCTGCCACAAATGGTGAGTACGAATATCCTTCAAGCTTTTTACGCCTTCACACGATCACCACTTCAAGAAGGATCACTTTCTTGCAAGAAACTTGTGTGGCACGTTTCCTAATGCACCGAAAGAACTTATCTTGATTGCTTCAACCAAGCTCTGATACCATGTAAGAAAATGGAATCCTCAAACAAACTTCAAATGCTTCCTCACAAATAAACTCTCTCAAGAACCATAAAGGTTCACACACAAGGCAAACACTTAAGAACCACTAGGGTTCACACACAAAATACTCAAAAGAGAGATTGCAAACAAAAAAGTGAAGAATTGATTTCATTTAAGTGGGACAAAACCCACATACACTAGATAAAATACAATGGGGTTACTCCGCATATATATACACAAAAGAGAGGGCAAGGGAGAGTCGTTGGACATTCCAACGACTCTAAATAGAGCCATTGGAGTGTCCAACGACTCTCACAACTTTTGCTTTTTGACTTAGTCAAAAGCAAAAGATCTATATTATGTCCAAAAAATAAAAAATAAACTAAAAAGTAAAACCCTAACTAACCTATGTTATTGTAACTAAACTGAAAAAAAAGATTACATATTATGGGATATTTACATATGAGATTACAATTTTTAATACATAGGACTTCGACTCTTATAAGTGAGGCCTTTGCTCAAATTTGCCAAGAGGAAACAAGACTTAGAATGCACAAGTCTAATGATGAGGTTCTTGCCGTATCAAGACCCAGAAATTTTGTAAAAACATATAAACCACCTCACTTTTAAAGAAAATTCAATGGAGAATGACATAATGGGAGAGGATAGAAAGGTAAAATCATTTGTCATCATTATAAGGAACCAGGGCATGTAAGACTGGATTGTCCCAAGTTCAAGAAAGTGGCTGCCATAAGTGAAGAACCTCAAAAATCAAAGAAATGGGGTAACTTTAATGATTTGACAATTGCCCAAATAGCAAAGGTTGTCTCGCAAATTCTTAAAGCCACTCCTACATTTGGCGCTGCCATCTCCTCCTCTTCTCCTCCGGGTAAGTCTTCTTGGATTTTGGATTCAGGAGCCTCTTTTCACATGACTCATAATGAGCCTCTATTATCCGATTGCACTAATTCATACTTTTCATGTGTATCAACCGATGATGGTACAAGTATAGAAAACCTCAACAATATTTCAAAAAACTTTTTTGTTCCAAATGTGAGGGTTATTCCAAAATTAGACTTAAATTTTTTTTCAGTTTCTCAAATTTTTTATTATGGGTGTAAAGTATTCTTCTCATCTAAGGCTTGTTGTGTGCAGGATCTCCAGTCAGGGAAGTTAATTGGGCAAAGTCATAGAAGAGGAGATCTTTATTATATGGATTCCTTATGTTTACTCCAAAACTCCTTTTATAATCATGTCAAAGACATTAATTTAGATCTTTGGCATAAAATATTAGGACACCCAAGTATATTCAAATTATCTCATTTTCTATTTTTAATTTTTTTTTTAAAGATAAAGATTTTGTATGTGAAGATTGTATACTTGAAAAAATGCAAATGACACCTTTTGTATCTAGAACCTCCTGGTCTAATGAAATCTTTGAATTAGTGCATTCTGTAACGCCCCAAAAATCCAGGACTTGTAACTTTTTAGAAAAGTTTAGAAAGCTTTGAAATCATACAATAATCAGAGTTTAAATAATACTTCAGCGGAAAATGATATTTTTAAAACCACAAGTCAATGGATCTTGAGCACATTACAGCGTAAACTTTCCTTTTGTCGAATCCCGCACAACCATTGAAATCAAATGGTTTAGAAACAGTTTCAATAATTGAGAATTCGTTTGTTGAAACCAAGAAGAAGCTTACTAAAACAGTTTTATTAACTCACGGTTTAATAAAAGAGAAATTTTGAAACATACTTTATACCAAATTTACCAATATGTCCTCAGGAGCGAAACGTCAGGGAAAAAGCTCTATCTTGGCCTCATCACGCCATCGTGTCATCGCAGATAGTATTACCTATCCAAAACCTGCCCATAAAATGAGTCAATTTCACTAAAAACTGGTAGGTGCACAGACAAGACAATATTGAACATAATTAAGCAGAATAATTTAATATGTCAAGTAAATAGGCAATTATATAGCAATTTAATTTCAACAGATTCACAGAGCAACGACCATGAGCACAATGCTAAAATTATTACAGGCATTTTATTGGCACAAGTAGGCTAACTATTACAAGCAAAGCGCTGCACAAGAAAGTTAACTAGCAAAATACAATGCTTCATCAACCACACACACAATTCCATAAGTATTGAACCTGTTGTACACTATAACTTTCACACGTGCATGATTGAACACATTATGTGATCAGATTTAAATTATGTTTCGATATTAACTGGCCAAGCGGGTACGCACAAGGCACGACTCTAGAAACAGCCTAGACTAATCCGGGGGTTTATTATGCTATGTATTTTATGATAACCCGGATAGCTGACTGAGTCCGCACCTAAGGGGACGGTTGGTGACCAAGAGAGAAATCCCCAAAGCAGCATAAACAATGGATGCATCACAAACATGGAGAGCTACCACCTAGGATAATTATGGTAGTCCCATTCCCCTAACTCCGATGACTGGGGAAGCCGAGTCTTTTGCTCGTAACTGCCATTAATGGCCTGTCCATCGAAGTTTTGTACCTTCCTGTCCTCTCTCCTGACAGGAGTCAGCGATTCGAATGAGTACATCAGGGGTAGTTAACTGAAGACTCATTCTACATACTCTGGTCTTTCGACCCACTCGAGTATCTTGCCGGTGAAGGCGACAACCTCACTTATTTAGGTGATCACAACATTTTGTTATTTGCGCTCATCGAGGTTGCCACAACCAACTCATCCAATCATCGCAACGTAAGAACACATATTTGTCAAAAAGTATGGTCGTACATGCCATAAGTACGACTACGATGAAAGGGATATGGTTCCACAAAAGAAACCCCAATAGATATTATCTGCAAAAGAATTAATACAACACAGCCTGGCAAGATAAGTTTTGAATTCACTTAAACAACATTTTTCATATTTCATGATGCAAGGTCATCTCGGATCTCTCGTCCGATCAACAAAGTACTTAACATGTTGTGCATGTCTAAAAGTACGCTATATTGAACAAGGGAGGTCTGTGGGCTTCTCAAACGGAATACCCAACACCTAACTTCATAACCATTCAAAGAATATAGGAGTGCTCATTTGGCACGATTAATCCTTAAAAGCCATAATGCCACATTAAGTCATTCACACAAGACACAATACTATCAATCTTACATTCAAAATTTATATTAATATCTACATGATTCGCACGACACGCGACACTAAGTTTAATAAATGAAGAATGGATCCTTCAACAGAACCCCACTCATTCATATGCTCATGCCCCTAATCGGGGTTATTCGAATTGAACCGCAACTTGAATCAAGGTTATAAAACATTTCTCCCAAGTGTGTGGACTTGGGAGGGCCAAACGTGACTTCGCCATCCTGCGAGACTTAAACATACTTTGCAAAAGTTGTGCATTTTGAAGAGCACCAGGTTCGCAGAAGGAAACTCGTTTTTAGAGAACTGAAATGCACAAGCACAACTTCTAGTGTTTTGAAAACAAGTGAAATCAGGATGGGCACAAGACTACATTTATGTAGGTACATATTTACCATAAGTGTCAACATATGCAGGTTATAACATGACGACAAACAGCTCTCGGCGTGCGATGCCGCACATCGAGGGAAAAGCACATAAGTAATACACGAGGTACCAAAACCATACATTGACCACTTAGGCAGGCAAACACATAAGGTCATAAGTAATACACGAGACACAAAATCGTACCTCACTCAAAGGAAACGTGCAGGCAAAAATGGATGCAAGCAAACAAGGGCATATGTATTTCAAGAAATACGAAACCACACCTCATCTCATAATCAACTTATGCAAAATAATGATCGAAGTATGAAATTGTACATCGATCCATAGGAACGAACAGGCAAGCATATATGCAAGCAATTAAGGGCATAAGTATTGCAAAAAGTACGAAACCACCTTCAACCACAAGCAAATATGCAAATTAATACTCAAAGAGTAAAGTCATACATCGACTCATAAGTATGCAGTCAAGAAAATATGCAACGCAGAAGCAATATAAATCTAAGCATATCTAGCATGGGCATCTTAATTGTTTCAACTTAAATACGTTCATCAATTGCCCTTTTGTGCGACTTTACCCTACCTCGGAATGTCGTGCAGTTGCGTGCGTCTTCGCGTGTAGATGATACGAGGCTCAGGCCGCGGAGCCAGAGCGGGGTTCGATACGATGTCTGTAAAAATATGAGTATTCAATTATGATAATTTAATTTAATGGTGCGACGGGAGCAAGGGTAGAATTAGGCAATGGCGGCACCGACGACAACGGAGCGACGGGGAATGAGCCACTGTCAAAAACAGCGAGGCGGCAGGGGGTCAGCCCCTGCCGACAGCAGCAAGGCAGCAGGGGGCCTACCCCTGCCAACAGCAGCGAAGCGGCAGGGGCTGAGCCCCTGCCGACAGCAACGAGGCGGCAGGGGCTGAGCCCCTGCCGACAGCAACGAGGCGGCAGGGGCTGAGCCCCTGCCGACAGCCACGAAACGGCAGGGGGGCCAGCCCCTGCCGACCACACGAGACGACAGGGGACCAGCCCCTGCCGGCAGCATCGATGCGGCAGGGGAGGCAGCCCCTGCCGACAGCCACGAGACCTCAGGGCTAGCCCCTGCCGACAGCAACAAGGAGGCAGGGGTTAGCCCCTGCCGACAGAGAGAGGGAGAGAGCTCGGAACGGGGGGTGACAGGGGGACAAGCCCCCTGCGTGCAGAGAATCAAGGGGCAGGGGGGTTATCCCCTGCCCTACCAGAAGCCAAGAGGCGGCAGGGGGGGTGAGTCCCTGCCAGCCCCACAAAACAAAGGGTGACAGGGGCATTGCCCCTGCCAGCCGAGATAGGAAGGCGACAGGGGCACTACCCCTGCGCGCCAAAACCCCAGAGGCAGCAGGGCGAGCCCCTGCTTGCCGGGAAACATGAAGCGGCAGGGGCATTGCCCCTGCCTACAGGTGATCTAGGGGTGGCAGGGGGACTGACCCCTGCCAGAAAAAGAGGGACCGGGGCGGGGGTGACAGGGAGGGCAACCGACCCTCCGTCGGTTTCCCTATCACCCATAGGGGTGAGGGGGTGTCGCAGGGGCCATTGGTCCCCTGCCGGCACTCCAGCGCACCCCCAGAGGGAAGAGGGGAGGACAGGGGCCCATAGGCCACCTGTCGGGCCCCCGATGGGCACAGGGAAGGTGGGAGGCCGCGGCAGGGGCTGTGAGCCGCCTGTCGGCCTCCCGGCGAGGTGACGGAGAGGGGGGGTGAGGAAGAGAAGAGGGAGGAGGAGAAGTGGCGTACCTGGGAGGCGAGGTGGCTGGCGATCGCCGGCGTGCGCAGGGAAGGAGGAGGTGTCGGTCGTGGTTGCCGCCTGCAGGGAACGAGAAGGGGGGGGGGGCATCTTTCCTCCCCTCCCGCAATGCCCTTAAAGAGCTCGGGGAGGGCGACAAAAGGGGAAACCCCGATGGGTTTCCCTATCGGGCCGAAGGCGCGGTGGGGGGAATGCGGCGCACAGGGGGGTTTTGTTTTAAACAAAACCTCTCCTGCGTCGGGTTATGAAACCCTATCGCAGGCGGGCCCGGGTCGGGTCCGGACCCGACCTGGGTCCGATAAATTTTTTTTTTTTTTGAAAACACGTGGGTTTTACACATTCAGATGTACGGGGTCCCGCTCCCGTTATGTCAAAAGGTGGTTATTCATATTATGTTACATTCATAGATGATTTTAGTAGACATACTTGGATATACTTTCTCAAACTCAAATCCGAAGTCTTTTCGTGTTTTAAAAACTTTCATAATTTTGTTAAAAATCAATTTGAAACAAATATTAAAGTCTTCCGCTCCGACTCAGGGGAAGAGTTTATTTCAAATGAATTTCAATTATATCTAAAAACTCATAGTATTGTACACCAACGATCTTGTCCTAAGACCCCTCAACAAAATGATATTTTCGAAAGAAAGTATCGTCACATTATTGAAACCACTAGAACTTCACTTATTTCAAAAGAAATTCTAAAAAATATTGGGTTAAAGCCGCCCTCGTAGCAGTATATCTAATAAATAGAATGCCTTCTCAAATACTAAAAAACAAATCTCCTATTGAAAAACTTTTTAAAATTTCTCCCAACTTGAAAAGGCTAAGGGTATTTGGATGTAAATGTTTTGTGCTTCTTGAAAAATATAACAAACTCTCTCCTAAAGCTATAAAATATGTTTTTCTTGGATATGCCGAAAACCAAAAAGGCTATCGATGTTATGATCAAACAAATGATAAACTTTATGTTTCTAGAAATGTTATTTTTCTTGAAAATGAAAATAGATTTGATTTTAAAAAACCTCAGGAAGAATCCGAGTATGCCTTCTTATTTGATTTGTTACCTAGATCAAGTGATGAAATTGTTGATTATAATGACATTGGTAATTTCAAGTCTATTAATGACTCAAGTGAAGAAAGAGAACCATCTCATAATCTCTCACAATACTCTAGACGAGACAATGGAGAGCATCCATGTGCTTTTGAAAAATATAATCAATCAACAAATGTTGAAGAAACTAGTGTTAGAAGATTTGAATGTATACATAGGCCTCCAAATAGATTTGTCTCTTATGAATCATTTTCTCCAAACTATAGGGCTTGTCTTCAAGCCATTCATTCATATCATGAACCATCTAACTACAATGAAGCTAAAAACATAAAAGAATGGGTTGAAGCTATAAAAATAGAATTAGATGCATTACATAAGGCTCATACTTGGGCAATTCAACCGCTTCTCAAGAGAAAGAAGACAATAAGGTGTAGATGGGTCTTTAAAATCAAAACAAAAAAGTGACGGGTCCCTAGAAAGATATAAAACAAGATTAGTTGCAAAAAGATACTCTCAAGAATATGAAATAGACTATGAGAAAATATTTGCCCCAATAGCTCGTATGACCACAGTTAGGGCTCTAATTGCAGTAATATTCATTAGAAAATGGACTATATATCAGTTAGACATTAAGAATGCATTCTTAAATAAAAATTTAAATGAAGAAGTGTACATGGATTCTCCCCTTGGTTTGACTATTGAAAATGGTATGGTTATTCATCTTCAAAAAGCTTTATATGGGCTTAAACAAGCCCCTAGAGCATGGTATGATTGGTTTAGTGGTACGGTGTTGAACCTTGGTTTTAAATCTTGTTACAGTGACACTGATCTTTTTGTAAGATAGGTACCTCACTTATCATTCTCCTTTTGTATGTTGATGATATGATCATCACTGGGAATGATCAGAAAGAAATTGAAGAAATTAAAATTATGCTTAAAAATCCTTTGATATGACTAACCTTCGTTTTTTGAGATATTTTTTAGGAATTGAAGTAGCCTACTCGCGAAGAGGGTACATTTTGTCTCAAATTAAGTTTGCAGCTGATATTGTTGCGCGTTCGGAAATCACTGACACAAAATATGTCGATACTCCTGAAGTGATAAATGCAAAAATGAGAGTTGAAGACAGAGTATTATTAGATGATCCAACTCTTTATAAGCAACTTATCGGATCATTAATGTATCTATGTATTACTAGACCAGACATTGCGTATGCAGTAGTACAATGCAAGTCAATTTCAATGTGCGCCCACATCGGTTCACATGAGTACAGTATTAAGAATAGTTCGATACATCAAGAAAACTATATCTAAAGGACTATTCTTATCCTCTTCGTCATCTTTAAATCTTATTGCTTATACTGATTCTGATTAAGGAGGAAATCTCAATAATTGTCACTCAACTAATGGGTTTTGTGTGTTTTTAGGTGATTCGCCCATCTCTTGGCAATTCAAAAAACAACAAAAAGTGTTTTTATCCTCCACGGAAGCTGAGTACAGAGCGATGGCTACAACAACCACCAAGGTCGTGTAGATGAGAGCACTACTTTCATATATGGGCGTTGATGTTTCAGAACCTTCAAAACTATGCTGCAATAACAAAAATGCCATATATATAGCCAACAATCACACATTTCATGAGTCAACAAAACATATTGAGATAGATTGTCACTATGTTTGCGAAGAATATTTGAAGGGAACGATTACTTTGCCCTATGTTCAGTCTGAGTTTCAAATTGCGGACTTCTTCACTAAAGCTCTTCCTCTACAAAGATTCTTGTTTCTTAGCAAACTTTCGGTGATTTCACCGTAAGTTTGAGGGGGAGCGTTAAAATACTATGTACATACTCATTTATATACGTATATTTATAAATATACGTATATCAAGGGTATTATGGTCATTTCATGTAATATATTTTAGTACAATCCATTAGGGACTGAAAAGTCTTTTTAGTTTTCTTTTTCTTTTTTTTCTTTTTCTTTTTTTTTCTTTTTCTTTTTCTTTTTAATTAATGTAACCCATGTGACTGTTGGGAGGTCAGTCCAACTAGTCGTTGGACTGCCTCCCTTTATGTAAAGTGAGGCTCCCTCTTGTATAACTATGCTTTTCTAAAGCATTTTGTTAAGTGAATACAAACTCTCTTTTTATTTTTATGATCTTGTGGATTTTGTCCCCTTGTGCTATTGTTGATTTCATATTTGTATCTCTTTTATGAGATTGTCGTTGGTCTATTAGAGAGCATATTATATTTGTGCACTTGTGTAGCCCTTCGTTAGCATTATAATTGTGCATTCTTGTTTCATTACATCATTTGCATTTGATTGCAATGTTGTATCGTACCATATCATATGATACGGTATAATACATATCATTACTATGGGTAACAACGATACAATACACACTCATATAGCGATACCAGTATAGCATATCCATATCAGATGTATTGTACAATACACTCCTGTACCATACGATACAGGGTGTATTGTATGATGCACCTTCGACATACATTAAAAAGGGCCAAAACTTATTTTTTAATTTCTTGGTTTTAAAGACCTCTTGAGGGCCGACTTCCTCATTTGTGTAGAGGCCATTAGAGGAGTATCCATGTATCCTAGTGTTAGGAAACGACTTAACACGCTATTGATAGATCGAATAAACAAAAATGGGAAGAAGGGAAAGAAATTGTAACGCCCCAAAATTTCGACTTGTGATTTCGAAAACCTTATCGAAAAACCTTTCAAAGATTTAAAGTTTAATATTTAAAAACAACAGCGGAAGACATTTAGAAAGGGACACAAGTCAACAATCCTGGGTACGTTAGCTGAAAAACCATCATTCACATGTACCACATCTTAAAGGAATTTAAGAAATAAGGCAATCGATTAAAATCTACAGTTTATTACAAAATGGGTCTTTTATTCCAAAGTTCTATAAATCTAAGAAAAACTCCAAAAAGTCCCAGAGCCAAGCCGCCAGCAGAAAGAAAATGAATCTTGATCCACGTTGCACCACGCCATCGGCCGCCAGTGAAGTCCTACTCCTCACCTGCCCATGAAATGGGTCAGTTTCATAACAAACTAGTAGGTGCACGAACAGATAAGTAGAATGAAAATAAAACAGGACATTCATGAGATCAACAGTTATGATATTTAAGCAATTAAAGCAGTTGTAGTCTATTCTAGCAAATGTAATAAGTGCAAAGAGAAACAGTGTAAGTCTCAGTCATCTATATTTATTCCTGAATATATTCTTTAAGTTCTGATATTAACTGGCCTGTGGGTACGCACAGACGCGAAACGTAGAAACAGCCGAGACCGATCCGGGGGTTTATTATGTCAGGTGTTTTCATTAACCCGGATGGCTGACTGAGTCCGCTCCTAAGGGGACGGTCAGTGACCAAGAGAGTAAATCCCCAAAGGCATTCGTGCCCCATGGATGCATCCAACTTCTGCAGAAGTGCCTGGGAATTACCACCTAGGATAATTTATGGTAATCCCAATTCCCCTAACTCCGATGACTGGGGAAAACCGAGTCTTTTGCTCGTGGGGTGGTTGTTAACAACCTGTCCATCGGAGTCTTTGTACCATCCATCCTCTCCCTTGATGAACCGTGAAGATCGGATGGGTACGACGGGGGTTTCTTAACCGCCGTCCCATCCTACATGCACTGGTCCATTAGACCCACTCGAGCATCTTGCCTGTGAAGGCGAAATGGTCACCATTTTATGTGATCTCAGCTTTTTGCTAATAGCATTCATCGAGGTTGCCACAACCTCATCATCCCACCATCGTAACCCACATGGGATGTACTTGTCCAAAAGTACGATCGTACCTTCCCAGAGGTACAACTACGATGAGAGGGCAGCATAATGGTTTATGATTCTTTTGGTTCATACATAACATGAATTGCTCTCTGAGCAGAGGGGCCTGGGGAGGCCGGTATCATCTCATGGATATCAATAAGGAATTTCTTAATCACTTTGAGGTACTGAATGACCTCCCGTACTATTGTATCATACTTTTCTTCAGGTCTAATTACCAAAGTAAATTTGTGGGTTCTTGATAGATAGCCTATCACAAGGTTTTATAAATGTCTATATTATGCTTGGCATGCTCGAATACTAAGAATCAAGAAGTCACCTCCAAGATTCATCAGACAATAATCAATAAGGCATTTATAGTAACTTATAACAGTGAGCCAGGCGAACATACAGGAATAAGGTCTTTCTAGCAATGAGTTTACTCGTAGAGCTTCAACAATAAGTATGAAATTTCAAAAGAATACAGATGCAGAAACACAACACAGACAATCACCAGTTAGGGATTTCTACGAGTGAGAATGCATGCCAAATAAACTATTCTATCACAAAATCCTTATAATTTTAATTCATTCTTACAAACCCATCGTGCGACTTTCCCCTACCTCGGGATGTCGTGCAGCTGCGTGCGTCTACGCGTGTAGATGATACGAAGCTCGGGCCGCGGAGCCAGAGCGGAGGGTTTCCGATGCGAGGTCTGCAACAGGGTGAGTATTCAATAATGATAATTTAATTAAATGGTGCGACGGGAGCAAGGGTAGGATTAAGTGACCGGGGATACCGGCCCCTTCCAGACAGAACAATAAAAGGCAGGGCCCTCGGCCCTTGCCTGACGAAATAGGGAATGGCAGGGGCCTAGGCCCCTGACTGACAATAATACCGAATGGCAAGGGCCTTGGCCCCTGCATGACAAAACGCGAAGGGCAGGGCCCTTGCCCCAGCCAAACAGGTCACGCATGGCAGGGGTCTCGGCCCCTACCCCAAGAATAGGGAAAGGCAGGGCCTTGGCCCCTGCCTGGTACAAACAGAATGGCAAGGGCCCTGGCCCTTGCCTGACAAAAATGAAGAAATGGCAAGGGCCCCAGCCCCTGCCTGTCGAAAATGAGGAATGGCAGGGGCCCCAGCCCCTGCCTGACGAATCAAGAGATGGCAGGGGCCTCGGCCCCTGCCAGAAACACCTACAAATGGCAGGGGCCTCGACCCCTGCCAGTCAAAAATCGCGGAGCCGCAGGGTCAAGAGCGGCAGGGGGGTATTCCCTGCCCTCCCAGAAGCCAAAGGGCGGCAGGGGGGTGAGCCCCTGCCAGCCCAACAAAATAAAGGGCGACAGGGGCATTGCCCCTGCCAGCCTAACAAAATAAAGGGCGACAGGGGCATTGCCCCTGCCAGCCTAACAAAATAAAGGGCGACAGGGGCACTACCCCTGCGCGCCAGAACACAAGAGGCAGCGGGGCGAGCCCCCGCTTGCCGAAAAAACAAGAAGCGGCAGGGGCATTGCCCCTGCCTAAAGGTGGTCGAAAGGTGGTAGGGGAACTGACCCCTGCCGAAAGAGAGACCGGGGTGGGGGTGACAGGGAGGGAAACCGACCTCCCGTCAGTTTCCCTGTCACCCACAGAGGTGAGGGAGTGTCGCAGGGGCCATTGGTCCCCTGCCGGCACTCCGGCGCACCCCCAGAGGGAAGAGGGGACGACAGGGGCCTTGCAGGCCACCTGTCGGCCCTCCGGTGATTACCGGAGAGGCAGGAGGGCACGACAGGGGCTGTGCGCAGCCTGCTGGCCTCCCGACGAGGTGACAGAGAGGGGGGGGGGGTGAGGAAAAGAAGAGGAGAAGAGAAGAGAACGGCGTACCTGGGAGTGGTGGTCGACGGCGTGCGCAGCAAGGAGAAGACCGGCGTGGAGGGGGAGGGACGAGGGCTGCGAGAGGGAGGCGAGACTCCCCTCGCCCTAGAACCTCTCTCTTAAAGGCGCAGGGGGGGGCACCTGAATGGGGAAACCCTCGATGGGTTTCCCTATCCAGCCCGAAAACGCAGGGGGGGAGAAGGGGGGTTGCGGCACCCGACTGCTCGGGTTTTTTTAAAACCCTAAATAAAAAGGGGCCCGGGTCGGGTCCGGACCCGACCCGGCCCGGGTCCAAACAGATTTTTTTTTTTTTTAATTGGGGTTTTACATCCTACCCCTCTTAAAAGAATTTCGTCCGCGAAATATCTATTACCTTGAAGAATCAAAATACAGGTCAGGATATTTTTCCCTAATATCGTTCTCAGGTTCCCAAGTACATTCGTCAATTCCATGATGTTGCCACCGAATCTTTACAAAGGAAATGGTCTTTGATCTAAGCACTTGGTCACGACGGTCGACGATCTCCACTGGTCTTTCTTCGAATGTCAAGTCCCTTCTAATGTCCACATCATCATAATGAATGATATGCGATGGATCGTGGACATACTTCCTCAACATGGATACGTGAAAAACATTATGGATCTGAGCATACTGCGGAGGTAACGCCACGCGATAAGCTGCTTCTCCAATTCGCTCCAGGATTTCGAACGGTCCGACGTATCTAGGACTCAGCTTTCCCTTTTTCCCGAACCGAAATACGCTCTTCGTCGGAGATACCTTAACAAAAACCATCTCGCCAATATCGAAGACAAGCTCTCGTCGGCGTCTATCTGCATAGCTTTTCTGCCGACTCTGAGCGGTACGGAGTCGTTCTCGAATCATCTGCACTTGTTGAGTATAGTGTTGCAAGACTATAGGTGCCTCCAAACTTCGTTCGCCAACCTCGTCCCAGTAAACAGGTGATCGACATGGCCTCCCATATAAAGCTTCGTATGGGGCCATCCCGATGCTCGCATGATAGCTGTTGTTATACGCGAACTCCGCCAGACTGATGTGGGAATCCCACTCTCCCTTCCAGTCCATCATACAGGCTCGAAGCATGTCTTCCAAGGTTTGAATCGTACGTTCCGACTGCCCGTCAGTCTGAGGGTGAAACGCAGTGCTGAACTTCAACTTTGTGCCCAACGCCAACTGAAGTTGACCCCAAAACCTTGAAGTGAATCTAGGATCACGATCGGAGATAATCGAGACTGGAACACCGTGCAATCTCACAATCTCTCTAACATAGAGATCAGCGAGACTATCTAACGATTGGTTGAGACAGATAGGTAGGAAATGAGCCGACTTGGTGAGTCTATCGATGATCACCCAAATCGCGTCATGCTTCCTCCGCGTCCTCGAAAGACCGACTATAAAGTCCATGGTAACATCTTCCCACTTCCATAGAGGGATCTCTATCTGCTGCATGACCCCACCGGGTCTCTGGTGCTCGATCTTGATTTGCTGACACGTTAAACACTTCGAGACATACTCAGCCACGTCTCGCTTCATACCGCTCCACCAATAACTGCGTTGTAGGTCTTTGAACATCTTCGTGCTACCCGGGTGAATGGTGTATCTAGACTTGTGGGCCTCCGCCAAAATTTCATCTCGAAGAATCGGGTCGTCAGGAACCCAAAGGCGCTCCCTCAACCATAGACTTCCATCCTCCTTCAGACGAAAAGGTGTATCTACCAATACCGCTTGAGCCTTCAACTTCTCGTAGCGCGCATCCGTCTTCTGCCCATTGATGATTCTCGCTAGTAGCTCAGGTTGAGCAACAAGGTGGGATAAACCGATTGAACCTTGAGTGATTGCGAAAGGTTCCCATGAGGTTAGGTCTTCGACCAACCTCCATCCAGCAAATAAAGCATTTATCAAACTTTCCGGTGCTTTGCGGCTGAGGGCGTCAGCCACAACGTTCGCCTTTCCTGGGTGGTAGGAGAGGGTGAAGTCGTAATCCTTGAGGAATTCAAGCCAACGTCGTTGTCTCATGTTCAATTCCTTCTGCGAAAATAGGTACTTAAGGCTCTTATGATCGGTGAATGCTTCAAACTGCTCCCCGTACAAGTAATGTCTCCATATCTTCAGTGCGAACACCACTGCCGCTAACTCTAAATCGTGAGTTGGGTAGTTCTTCTCGTGGATTTTAAGTTGTCGAGAAGCGTAAGCGATCACCTTCCCATTCTGCATCAGCACGGCCCCTAGGCCTGACCCAGAGGCATCAATATAAATCACGAACCCGCCCTTACCAGAAGGTAAGGTCAAAATAGGAGCACTGGTAAGTCGTTCCTTCAACAACTGAAAACTCGCCTCGCACTTCTCGTCCCATAAGAATTTAGTCTCTTTCTTCAGCAACTTCGTCAAGGGTAACGCAATTTTAGAAAAATCCTGAATGAATCTTCTGTAGTAACCCGCTAGTCCAAGGAAACTTCTGATATCACGCGCGTTCTTTGGTTGCTGCCAACCAAGTACAACCTCCACCTTTGCAGGGTCCACGGACACTCCTTCCTTAGAAATAATGTGTCCCAAAAACATGACTTCCTCGAGCCAGAATTTACATTTAGAGAACTTGGCATACAAACGTTCCTTTCGCAAGGTCTCCAACACAACTGTTAGGTGCTCTCGATGTTGTTCTCGACTTTCTGAGTACACCAAGATGTCGTCGATGAACACGATCACGAAGGTGTCCAAAAATGGCTTGAACACCCTATTCATCAAGTCCATGAAAGTTGCGGGGGCATTGGTCAGTCCGAACGGCATGACTGTGAACTCGTAATGTCCGTATCTCGTCCGAAAGGCCGTCTTGGGAATATCCTCATTCTTAATTCTGAGTTGATGATATCCAGACCTAAGATCGATTTTCGAGAAAACCTTGGCCTTCTGCAACTGATCGAACAAGTCTTCGATACGCGGCAATGGGTACTTGTTTTTTATTGTGGCCTGGTTGAGCATTCGATAGTCGATACACAACCGCAAGGTCCCGTCCTTCTTCTTCACGAAGAGCACAGGAGCTCCCCAAGGAGAAACGCTGGGGCGAATGAATCCCTGATCCAACAACTCCTGCAACTGCTTCTTCAGCTCCTCAAGCTCAGCTGGTGCCATTCTGTAGGGTGCTTTGGAGATTGGTGTCGTACCTGGTAGCAATTCAATATTGAATTCTACCTCACGAGACGGTGGAAGTCCTGACAGCTCTTTAGGAAAAACGTCGGGGTAATCGCGAACAATATCAAGCTCACTGATGGGAATGGGCATTGGATCTGACAGGATAACACTAACCAAAAAGGCAGTGCATCCCTTCCGCAAGAAGTTCTGTGCCTTAAGTGCCGAGATCATCGGGCTTGCTCGAACAGGTCTGGGAATTCTGAATTCTACTCTCGAAGAGCTTGGAGGTGATAAAACGATCTTGCCATCACGGCAAAAGATCTTGGCATGATACTTGTGCAACCAATCCATGCCTAGGATGACGTCAAATTCAGTCATCTCCAGCAGGATAGCACAAGCAGGCAAGTGCCGCTCTACCACAACTACGTCCAATTCAGGTATGAAAGTGGTGCAAACCGTGTTCTTCCCAACGGGGTTATACACGTCTAATGCATTATCAAGCGTTTTTACCGTTATATGCAATTGTTTTACGAATTTTTCTGAAACAAACGAATGTGTGGCACCACAATCAAAGAGTGCAAAAGCTGCTTGATCAGCAACAAGAATGGTACCTTGAACGAGATCCCCTTTGGTCAATTGATCGACCGTGGCTGCATAAACTCGACCCGGCTCTCTGCCACTGCTTGGTTGTGCTCGCTGTTGTTGCTGATGAGGTGGTCGAGGAGGCTGAGATACGTTGCCGGTTCGCTTGAGGTCATCTGCTGCTTTCTTCCGGCAGTCGCGTATGAAATGGCCCATCTTGCCACAGTACAGGCATCCGCCAGTGTCCCGCGGACAAGATTGTCCCACATGAGGCCTCTTGCACCTGGGGCAGTTATCACTCGACGGTTGCCTGGGCGGTGGAGGGCCCTGTTGTCGCTGGCGTTTTGCTGGAGGAAATTGTTTCTTCCCTGCTTCAGCCTTCACTGGAAAAGGTGGTCGTTGCCCTGGGCCGCCGGAAAATGTCTTCTTCTGCTCACCACCTGACGCGGTTGACTTCTTGGCTTGCACACTTTTTGAACGCTCCCAATCCTCGTTCAGTAGGGTGGCTGCTGCTACTGCTGCAGAAAAAGTCGCGGGCATGCTGGTGAGAACCCTATGCCTGAGTCCTTCCTTCAGTCCGCGAATAAACTTCCCGGCCCGCTCATGATCATCCTCGAATAGGTGAGGACAATAGCGCTCCAACCGTTGAAATTTGGCGATATATTCGTTCAAACTTAAGCTTCCTTGGCACAACTCCAGAAATTCCACCTTCTTTTCCCTCGCATGAGGAGGGAAATAGTTTCCGAGAAAAACCCTTCGGAAGGCCTCCCACGGAATCACCTCAGCACCCGGAAACTGCACCTCCCGCGTAGTGTCCCACCATTCGCGAGCATCGTCCTTCAAACGAAAGGACCCGAACATCGTCTTCTTATCCTCAGGAACGGACAACACTTGGAACACCCGTTCCACCTCTTTAACCCAACTCTCCGCCAAGTCAGGATCAACCTTGCCAGAGAAAGTAGGAGGGTCCAGCTTCAGAAATTTTTCATATGTGGCGGTTGGTGCATTCCCAGCAAGGGAACCCGGATCCTGATGGGGGCGACCCTGGTTACGAATCGCCTCAGCTAAGGAGTTGAGGGTATCCATCATGAATCCCCTCTGTTCACGCAACTCATCGGTCATGCTGTGGCTTGAGTTTCCCGCCATCCTTAAAAAGCAACCAAGATTAAAGTCAAAAACACTAAAGACGTACCAGTAGGCATAAGTATAGAAACAAAGGCAATAACATAGATCTTTATTCCGAGAGTCAAATATTTAGAATCCAGCTGTGCTGGTACATAAGCAAAAGTTATATTCCGCAGTTATAAATAAGTTCACAGACTCCAACAAAACTGGGTGCGTGCTACCTCCCCTTAGGGACGACTAGAATACTTCCTAAGATATTCCCTTCTATTGCCTGTGCGCCTGAATCTGCGCTTAGGGGTGAAGGGAAGTGACTCATCGTAGGAGGGCTCCTGCCCGTAAAGAGGCGTCGCCGGAGTATATTCCGGTGAGCCAAGACTATAATCTGAAGAATCCGTCGCAGGTGTATATGTGGGTGATACACCGCCCACTGGGTCTGCCGGAGGTGGCGGTTGCTCGCCGGCAGTCGAAATTGCGATCTTGTCGTCATGCTCAGCCTTGTGGAAGCAATCATCCATGGTGTGGCCTGTTTCTCCGCAGAAACCACACTCCTCTGTTAACTCAGGGGGAACAAAATCTCCCGATGACTCCTGTGGTGTCTGATGGTGCACCTGAATGTGTGAAGGCGCAAAACCACCTTCTCGAGCATGCACTTCAGCCCACGCTGCTGCCAAGTGTATCTGGTAGGCGATCGGTAGTGCGAAGCCTTGCTCATCCGTAAAAATGGGTAGAGGAGGGCGGTTAGCCCAGTAACCAGCCCCGAACATCTCACGTCCGCCCCTCCCCCTTACGGAACGGCCACGTACACTACGCGTGCTCCTACCGCGAATACCATTAGAACCAGTAACTGGATCCATATATCCAACGGTACTACGAATAAAACAAGAATATCATTTAGTCTAAACATGCTATGAAATATCAAAGATTTACTTACAGCGCGATGGGATGCTCAATAGTCAAGATTCACTTCTTTCTGATCTGGCTCTGATACCAAGTTGTAACGCCCCAAAATTTCGACTTGTGATTTCGAAAACCTTATCGAAAAACCTTTCAAAGATTTAAAGTTTAATATTTAAAAACAACAGCGGAAGACATTTAGAAAGGGACACAAGTCAACAATCCTGGGTACGTTAGCTGAAAAACCATCATTCACATGTACCACATCTTAAAGGAATTTAAGAAATAAGGCAATCGATTAAAATCTGCAGTTTATTACAAAATGGGTCTTTTATTCCAAAGTTCTATAAATCTAAGAAAAACTCCAAAAAGTCCCAGAGCCAAGCCGCCAGCAGAAAGAAAATGAATCTTGATCCACGTTGCACCACGCCATCGGCCGCCAGTGAAGTCCTACTCCTCACCTGCCCATGAAATGGGTCAGTTTCATAACAAACTAGTAGGTGCACGAACAGATAAGTAGAATGAAAATAAAACAGGACATTCATGAGATCAACAGTTATGATATTTAAGCAATTAAAGCAGTTGTAGTCTATTCTAGCAAATGTAATAAGTGCAAAGAGAAACAGTGTAAGTCTCAGTCATCTATATTTATTCCTGAATATATTCTTTAAGTTCTGATATTAACTGGCCTGTGGGTACGCACAGACGCGAAACGTAGAAACAGCCGAGACCGATCCGGGGGTTTATTATGTCAGGTGTTTTCATTAACCCGGATGGCTGACTGAGTCCGCTCCTAAGGGGACGGTCAGTGACCAAGAGAGTAAATCCCCAAAGGCATTCGTGCCCCATGGATGCATCCAACTTCTGCAGAAGTGCCTGGGAATTACCACCTAGGATAATTTATGGTAATCCCAATTCCCCTAACTCCGATGACTGGGGAAAACCGAGTCTTTTGCTCGTGGGGTGGTTGTTAACAACCTGTCCATCGGAGTCTTTGTACCATCCATCCTCTCCCTTGATGAACCGTGAAGATCGGATGGGTACGACGGGGGTTTCTTAACCGCCGTCCCATCCTACATGCACTGGTCCATTAGACCCACTCGAGCATCTTGCCTGTGAAGGCGAAATGGTCACCATTTTATGTGATCTCAGCTTTTTGCTAATAGCATTCATCGAGGTTGCCACAACCTCATCATCCCACCATCGTAACCCACATGGGATGTACTTGTCCAAAAGTACGATCGTACCTTCCCAGAGGTACAACTACGATGAGAGGGCAGCATAATGGTTTATGATTCTTTTGGTTCATACATAACATGAATTGCTCTCTGAGCAGAGGGGCCTGGGGAGGCCGGTATCATCTCATGGATATCAATAAGGAATTTCTTAATCACTTTGAGGTACTGAATGACCTCCCGTACTATTGTATCATACTTTTCTTCAGGTCTAATTACCAAAGTAAATTTGTGGGTTCTTGATAGATAGCCTATCACAAGGTTTTATAAATGTCTATATTATGCTTGGCATGCTCGAATACTAAGAATCAAGAAGTCACCTCCAAGATTCATCAGGCAATAATCAATAAGGCATTTATAGTAACTTATAACAGTGAGCCAGGCGAACATACAGGAATAAGGTCTTTCTAGCAATGAGTCTACTCGTAGAGCTTCAACAATAAGTATGAAATTTCAAAAGAATACAGATGCAGAAACACAACACAGACAATCACCAGTTAGGGATTTCTACGAGTGAGAATGCATGCCAAATAAACTATTCTATCACAAAATCCTTATAATTTTAATTCATTCTTACAAACCCATCGTGCGACTTTCCCCTACCTCGGGATGTCGTGCAGCTGCGTGCGTCTACGCGTGTAGATGATACGAGGCTCGGGCCGCGGAGCCAGAGCGGAGGGTTTCCGATGCGAGGTCTGCAACAGGGTGAGTATTCAATAATGATAATTTAATTAAATGGTGCGACGGGAGCAAGGGTAGGATTAAGTGACCGGGGATACCGGCCCCTTCGAGACAGAACAATAAAAGGCAGGGCCCTTGGCCCTTGCCTGACGAAATAGGGAATGGCAGGGGCCTAGGCCCCTGACTGACAATAATAGCGAATGGCAAGGGCCTTGGCCCCTGCATGACAAAACGCGAAGGGCAGGGCCCTTGCCCCAGCCAAACAGGTCACGCATGGCAGGGGTCTCGGCCCCTACCCCAAGAATAGGGAAAGGCAGGGCCTCGGCCCCTGCCTGGTACAAACAGAATGGCAAGGGCCCTGGCCCTTGCCTGACAAAAATGAAGAAATGGCAAGGGCCCCAGCCCCTGCCTGTCGAAAATGAGGAATGGCAGGGGCCCCAACCCCTGCCTGACGAATCAAGAGATGGCAGGGGCCTCGGCCCCTGCCAGAAACACCTACAAATGGCAAGGGCCTCGACCCCTGCCAGTCAAAAATCGCGGAGCCGCAGGGTCAAGAGCGGCAGGGGGGTATTCCCTGCCCTCCCAGAAGCCAGAGGGCGGCAGGGGGTTGAGCCCCTGCCAGCCCAACAAAATAAAGGGCGACAGGGGCATTGCCCCTGCCAGCCTAACAAAATAAAGGGCGGCAGGGGCATTGCCCCTGCCAGCCTAAACAGGAAGGCGGCAGGGGCACTACCCCTGCGCGCCAGAACACAAGAGGCAGCGGGGCGAGCCCCCGCCTGCCGAAAAACCAAGAAGCGGCAGGGGCATTGCCCCTGCCTAAAGGTGGTCGAAAGGTGGCAGGGGAACTGACCCCTGCCGAAAGAGAGACCGGGGTGGGGGTGACAGGGAGGGAAACCGACCTCCCGTCAGTTTCCCTGTCACCCACAGAGGTGAGGGAGTGTCGCAGGGGCCATTGGTCCCCTGCCGGCACTCCGGCGCACCCCCAGAGGGAAGAGGGGACGACAGGGGCCTTGCAGGCCACCTGTCGGCCCTCCGGTGATTACCGGAGAGGCAGGAGGGCACGGCAGGGGCTGTGCGCAGCCTGCTGGCCTCCCGACGAGGTGACAGAGAGGGGGGGTGAGGAAAAGAAGAGGGAGGAGAAGAGAAGAGAACGGCGTACCTGGGAGTGGTGGCCGACGTCGGCGGCGTGCGCAGCAAGGAGAAGACCGGCGTGGAGGGGGAGGGACGAGGGCTGCGAGAGGGAGGCGAGACTCCCCTCGCCCTAGAACCTCTCTCTTAAAGGCGCAGGGGGGGGCACCTGAATGGGGAAACCCTCGATGGGTTTCCCTATCCAGCCCGAAAACGCAGGGGGGGAGAAGGGGGGTTGCGGCGCCCGACTGCTCGGGTTTTTTTAAAACCCTAAATAAAAAGGGGCCTGGGTCGGGTCCGGACCCGACTCGGCCCGGGTCCAAACAGATTTTTTTTTTTTTAATTGGGGTTTTACAGAAATCAACCGCACAAAGAACAAGTATTTTACGTGGTTTGACAATAGTTTCCTATGTCCACGACCACACTGAGATCCACTATTAAGATTGAGATTAACACACATACCTTACAAAATACAGATTGCCCTTTTAAGTGTTAAGATTGTATATACACATATATTATATATATGTTTATTTCTAGTTATATAGGTATATGCCCTAAAAGGGCATTTTAGTCATTTCACTCATGTAATAAACTGTTTTAGTAAAATAATTGTTTTTTATTTAAAATTTTTTCTTTTTGTAATATTGAGGGACCCCTAGGGGCTCTATGGTCAAAACGACCATAGAGTCGTTGGGGGCTCCCAATGGTCATATATATGACCGTTGGGAGCTCCCAACATCTCCTTTGTGAGCTCTCAAGGGTCCCCTACTTCCCCCTTTTTGTGTATATATAGGGTTGTTCCCCCTTGTATTCAATGCTTTTTTGAAGCACTTTATCAATAAGATTGTCTACATTTTTTATTTCGTGTGTATCTTTTATATCTTATGGGACTTGTGCATGTGCACTTGTATGTTTGTAATCTTGTAAAGCCTTCAACTGGTTAGTGTTTTCGTGCTTCCGCATATTTCCTTACATGGTATCAGAGCCATAGTATTATGAAAAACAATCTTAAAAGGAAAAAGCTTTGGGGTTATGTGATGGGTACAATTCTCGAACCCCAACTCAAGCTCACAAAGATAGAAAGAGGTCAAGAGAAAGCCCTAGAGGGAGATGCTTGCACCAAGGTTATCGAAGATCATCATAAACAAGTGAAAGATTGGGAGAGTAACCATGCAAAAATTCTTGCATGGTTCATGAACAACGTGAAACTCAAGGTATGTGCTAACATTACAAAATTTTGCAAAGCCAATGAGGCTTGGTTTTTTATAAAGGGTATGCATACCCAAAAAGATCTTGCAAGAGCATATTTCTTGCAAGAAAATGTGAGCACCAAATAAGGATAAATGAGTATCCAAGATTACTGCAGTGCTTTAAATCTCCTATGGGATGAATTAGCACTCCTAGAGCCTAAATGGGTTGTCACTGAAGAGGTGGAACTTAGGCAAAAACAAATGGAACAAGAAAGATTTTTTCAATTTCTATTTGGGCTTCATCCCGAATATGAGCAAGCTAGGTCTTCTCTCCTAAATAGATCTACTCTTCTTTTGGAAGATGCTATTGCCGAAATTAGCCAAGAAGAAACTCGTCTTGGTATGAGTAAGAGTTTTGACAAAGTCTTGGCCGTATCTAAACCCGGCAACCATGTCAAAACATATAAGCCTCTACACTTTGGGAGGCAAAGTAAATATAGTAATAACTATAGTGGATGGAGAAAAATGATTATTTGTCATCATTGTAATGAGTCGGGTCACATTAAACCCGCTTGCCCAAAGTTAAATGGAACTTTCAAGCATAAGGTTGCTTCCGTTGAAGAATTACCTCCCAAGGAAGAAGAGGGCAAGAGTGGAGATCTTAAAAACATACTTGGACAAATTTCTATGGCACTTCAACAAATTCTCAAGGCAACTTCTTCTACGTCGGGTGCTGCCATTGTCTCCGCATCTTCACCCGATATGTATTCTTGGATTCTAGATTCTAGAGCATCTTTTCATATGACTCTCCATGAAAATATCTTAACTAATGTATGCACCAATTCAAACGTATCTTGTGTTTCTATGGCCGATGGAACTTTTTTAAAAATTAAGAGTATAGGAACATTGGATTCTAAAAAATTTCAAAATTTTTTTGTTCCAAAAGTTAGAGTCGTTTCCAAACTAAATTTAAACATTTTTTCCGTTTCCCAAATTACCGACCATGGATGTGAAATATCTTTCTCATCTAATGGTTGCTTTGTGTAGGATCTTCAGTCCGAGAATTGGATTGGGCAAGGTGATAGGAAGGGGGATCTTTACTTTATGGATTATTTGTCTCTTCCTTTAAACTCTTTTTGTACTTATGTTCAAGATAAGGGTACTGAAACTTGGTATAAAAGACTTGGACATCCAAGCTACTCTAAAATGTATATTTTTCCTTTTGGGAATAAATTTTGTAATAAAAAAAATATGATTTGCAAAAATTATATTCTTGAGAAAATGAAATCTATTCAATTTCCAAATAGAACCTTTGTCTCAACAAGACCTTTTGAATTGGTGCACTCGGATGTATGGGGTCTATCTCCCGTTATGTTTAAGGGTGGTTACTCATATTATGTGACTTTTATTGATGATTTTACTAGGTATGTATGGATCTACTTTCTTAATCTTAAGTCGAAAGTTTTTTTCTTTAAAGAATTTTACATAAAAGTTAAAAATCAATTTCAAAGCAATATATTTATTCTTGGATCGGATTCGGGTGGAGAATATCTATCTAATGATTTTCAAAGTTATCTAAAGCTAAATGGAATTTGCCATCAAAGGTCTTTCCCTGGGACACCACAACAAAATGAGCTAGCGAAAAGAAAACATAGGCATATAGCAGAAACCGCTAGAACATTACTTATTTCTAAAAATATTCCCAAAAAATTTTTGGGCTGAAGCCGTTTTAACCTCTCTTATTTAATAAATCGAATGCCATCATCCACCTTGAAAAATATGTCTCCATATGAAAAACTTCTCAAAATAATACCAGACTTCAATCGCTTGCGAATTTTTTGTTGTAAATGCTTTGTACTTTTATACAAAAGAGATAAGTTATCTCCAAAAGCAATTGAATGTGTTTTCATTGGATATGGTGAAAATAAAAAAGAATATAGATGCTTTGATTTTAAAAATAACAAACTTTATGCTTCCAAAGATGTGACATTCTTAGAAGATGAAAATAGTTTTGAAGAATATGATAAGGAGGAAATCGACTATATGTTTTTGTATGATCTCTCCCCAAGGAAAGATATACATTCTAATGATGATTCTTTGAATCATTATGAAGTTATAGATGATATACATCATGAATATTCTAATATTGAAACATCACCAAGTAGTGATGACATCATTGATAATTCTTCTAAAAATATTCAAGTTTATACCCGGCGTGAGCAAAATAATCCTATTAGTGCCTTAAAAAAAAATTCTCAATACAATGAATCTATAGAAGAAACTCCTCTTAGAAGATCTAGTAGAGAATCTATTCCACCAAATAGGTTTGTGTCTTATGAAACATTATCTCCTAATTATAGGACTTGCTTAATAACTTTACATTCACACCATGAGCCTTCACACTATAATGAAGCTAAAAATGTTCCTCATTGGATTGAAGCCATGAACATAGAACTAGATGCTCTTAGGAAAACAAAAACTTTGGTGGTAGTTAAGCTACCTCTCAACAAGAAACCTATTGGATGCCGATGGGTTTTTAAAGTTAAAACCAAGAAGGATATAAAGCAAGGTTAGTAGCTAAAGGATACTCACAAGAATATGGAATTCACTATGAGGAGACCTTTGCACCTGTAGCTAGAATGACTAGTGTTAGGACCCTAATAGTTGTTGCGTCAACTAAAAAATGACATATATATATCAATTAGATATTAAAAATGCTTTTTTTAATGAAAAACTAAATGAAGAAGTCTATATGGATCCTCCCCCGAGATTTGACATTGAAAAAAGAAAATCTCTTAAACTTTTAAAAGCCTTGTATGGTCTTAAGCAGGCTCCCAAGGCCTGGTATGATAGGTTCAGTAATGTCATGACTAATTTGACTTTTCGTTATTCTTCTACTTTACGTAGATGATATGATTATAACAGGGAATGATAAAAATGTGTTAAAAGATACTTTTGATATGTTAGACTTAGGATTCTTAAGATATTTTTTAGGAATCGAAGTTGCATACTCTCTCGGAGGGTACATGATTTCTCAAATGAAACTTGCTGCAGATATATATGCTAAATCTGACATTGTAGATGATAAAAAGGTGAAAACTCCTGAAGTGGTGAATGTTAAATTAAGACTTGAAGATGAAACTCTTCTCAAAGATCTCACACCTTACAGATAGCTAATTGAGTTTCTCACTTATCTGTCAATTACCAGACCAGATATCGCTCATGCTGTTTACTCTGCTAGTCAGTTTCAACATACTCCTACAACTGTACACATGAGTGTTGTATTAAGAATCGTCAGATATATCAAGAATACCATAACTAAAAGGTTCTTTTTATCTTTATCCTCATCTTTAAATTTACTTGCTTATACTGATGCTGATTGGGGAGGAAATCTCAATGATAGAATCTCAACTATTGGTTTCTATGTTTTTTTAGGAGATTCTCTAATTGCCTGGATATGCAAGAAACAGCAGAAAGTCTCGTTATCTTCTACTGAAGCAGAATACAGAGCTATGGCAACTACAACTATGAAACTTGTATGGTTAAGAAAAATTCTCAGGGATACGAGTGTTGACACCTTCAATCCTTTGAAGATGTGTTGCGATAATAAAAGCGTAATTTACATTGCCAGCAACCACACCTTTCATGAGCGCACCAAGCACATCGAGATGGACTGCCATTATGTTCGTGATGAATTCCTGAGAGAAACTATTGAGTTGCCTTTTGTCACTTCAGAATTTCAACTTGTGGACTTCTTCACTAAACCTCTTGCTGCCCTACGTTTCCTTTTTCTTCTCAACAAACTTACGGTGTAAACAGTAAGTTTGAGGGGGGTTGTTAAGATTGTATATACACATATTATATATATATATGTGTGTGTGTGTGTGTTTATTTCTAGTTATATAGGTATATGCCCTAAGGGGCATTTTAGTCATTTCACTCATGTAATAAACTATTTTATTAAAACAGATATTTTTTATTGTCTTTTTTTATTTAAATTTTTTCCTTTTTGTAATATTGAGTGACCCCTAGGGGCTTTATGGTCAAAATGACCATAGAGTTGTTGGGGGCTCCCAACAACTCCTTTGGGAGCTCCCAAGGGTCCCCTACATCCCCCTTTTTGTGTATCAATATAGGGGCTGTTCCCTTTTGTATTCAATGCTTTTTTAAAGCACTTTATCAATAAGATTGTCTACATTTTTTACTTTTGTGTATCTTTTATATCTTATTGATCATTGTATTGTCCCATAGTGGACATGTGCATGTGCACTTGTATGTTTGTAATCTTGTAAAGCCTTCAAGTGGTTAGTGTTTTCGTGCTTCCACATATTTCCTTACATTAAATACAAGGAGTCTAGGAAAACCTATATCAAAGTAGAAATCAGGCTCCACACTCCTCCAATACTTAGAAGTCGTGAGAGCGATTTGGGGGTCGATCTGTGCACAAGTGAGAGGGCTTTTGCGGTTTTCTCAAGTAAGAGTGAATTTTCATCATTTTTCCACTGAAGGAAGTGGGATAAGGTAAAAAAATCCTTATTCTTGGATTCTTATTGAGTTTTTTTTAGAAGATGGCATCAGATGATCTAGCATAGCAATGAGACACTCAAGTAATGAGTGAAAACCGATTGAAAATTGAGTGCAACTATTGCCATAATATTTTTTCAGGTGGTATCTCTTAGCTGAAGCATTATTTAGTCGGGACACATCTCAATGTTGTGACCTGCATGTCAAGGAATTTGCCGGATGTTGTGAAATGGCAATGCTAACAATTACTCACTGGTTTGAGAGAAAAAAAGACAAAAAAAAAGATAAGGTAGAAATGGAGTATGGGCAGCCCTGAGAGGATGTGTATAATGAAAATGAGACATAAATGCTTCATATGTGATTTTATGGTTGTATTTTGTGCAAATAATCATTGTTCCATGTGTTATGATTTTTTTAGAATTTTTGCTATTTTTTATTATTTTTTTGAAATTTATACAATTTTTTTATTCAAAAATTATGATTTTTTTACTATACGATACATGTGGGCCCGACCAATACGGGTAACGATACGATACTTACAACCTTGTTTGATTGCCCACACTTGTCTAGACCCGAGTCCAACTCCTTATAAAGTATTCCCCTTGCTAACATCAACATGTTTGAATTATACGTCACAATTATTTATTATTCAAAAAATAAAAAAGGAAAAAAATCCAGACTTGATTAACTGGGCCAACTTCATTAGCATCTACCAGTTTCTCAATTCTTATTTTTTCTTAAATCAACCAACTAGAAGGCTTCTTATTTTTTCTTAAATCAACCAACTTAGAAAGCTTCTTTTCCAATTGTCCTACAGGTTTGTATTGTTTTCAGCTTACTATCTGACAAAATTTTATGGTGTACACTACAGCAATGCTATATGAAAATTTTCTCAATCTATCCTCTACATGGTAATATAAAAAATGGTTCCTTTACCATTTTCCGTTCCTTCAAATGCTTTCTCTCCATATTTCAGTGAATCTTTGGATCTCTTTTTCCACTGTGCACATTTCTTTCCTATTGTTTCCAGAACACCCTTTCCTTCCTAACTCTAATCTTATGCCTTCTCATACCTCATGATCGCATGACTTGTATGAGGACACCTTTTCATTTGTTGCTTCAAAATTATATCCAAGGCACTGTGGGAGAAAACATTGTCAGAAGAATATCAAAATTGCCTGAATTTGATGATTATGAAGCCACTTTGAACTTTGTACAGAAGCCCACTGTTGGTCATGAGTTCTCGACCTATTTAATCATCTGATTTGGTCCAACATTGCAAAGTTCATGAAGGCCAAGGCCATCAAATGCTAGATCTAGCATATTGGATGTGTGTGTGTGTGTGTGAGAGAGAGAGAGAGAGAGAGAGAGAAATTAATGATATCAATCCACAATTATTTTGCACTTGCCTTGAGATTACATAAATCCAGCCATCAAATGCTAGATCTAGCATATTGGATGTGTTTAACATAGTCTAATTTCTGTTTAGGTACTATAGTTTAAACCAAGTAGATGTTTAAGAGCTACTTTATAGGCAGGATTACTCCACTCTAACATGGTCTGTTACCTTTTACTTCTTTTAGACCTTAGTAAGCATACAACGTTGAGGATGTCTCAACAGCCAGAGCTAATATTTGATGATCAAATCTGACCAAACACAAGGCAAGGGCACAAATAGGTGCTGTCTATCGATGACATGACAGATTAGCTCCTATGAAGCATGGAGGATCTTGGATATCCTAAAGAAATGTCATAACCCACACCCTTCTTTTGGAATTGTCTCACCATGTATCACAGATACTCTCTCTCTCTCTCTCTCTCTCTCTCTCTCTCTCTCTCTCTCTCTCTCTCTCTCTCTCTCTCTCTCTCTCTCTCACACACACACACACACACACACAAACAAACAAACAAACAAACAAACACACAGTTATTCGGTAATCCAAGCAAGTTCTCTGAAGAACAGCAAATTAGTATTACCATATAAGGAATGTGGTATGCCCAGTCCAGGTCATTTACATTTGCAATCATTATATTTTATCCAACATGTACATGGTGAATCATCTTTGAATAAGGCTGTTGTACACATGGAATAAAGTGCGAGCAGAAAGTACATTCTCTACAACATAAATCTGGAAAGTACTAGTAGCAATGATCATTTTGAGTTAAGAGAACAAATTGAATTTTCTTGCCAAAATGCTTAACATTCACAAGATTGCTAATTTATCTTCTAAGAAAAATAAATACCTATGTAACCAGATGTTCCACCACAACATCCTGAGCCACAAAAGTCCTCCAACCAAGACCGACTGCATAGAATTTTCTCTAAAATCACCAATCATGCATCATAATAATACACTGATTGATATTCAAAGAAGTGTGTATAGATGTATTCATGTAGTGAACAGGTGGTTGAACACATGTTACTATTTTAGGCAATAACTATTGAATTTAGACATAGTCAATATAGGGAAGATAGATTGATAATAAAACATCTTATTGATCACTCAAAGAGAACTCCATTTAACTGGAAAAACAATATGGTCTAGGATGAGTAACCTCCTCGTTGTGGAGAGAGAGAGAGAGAGAGAGATGCTGGCCTATTACTTTTAAGAAAACAAAAATTCATATATGAAATACATAGATGGAAAAAACTAAAAATAAATGGCATATCAAGTGATGTATATGATGGTGAGTGAGAGAAAGGCAATCCATGTCATCCTAAATGATCCAACCAAAGAAACATCATAACTGTTTCACATACAGCCTGAGAGAAACTTAATGGAACCTGGGAAGCCTAGGTTAGTGATTCAACTAATCCATCCATCCCTAGAGAATCTAACCCAGGAAAGATTCACCATCTGTGCCATTTTGTATTTCAGCATAAGGTTGCCCTATATGCACATATATCACATATAAGGTACTGATAATGTTAAATTTTAGAATTCCCTCGGACAGATGTACCACCAAGCGGAGATCAGAAAGCATCTCCACATGATAGACCATTCTAAAATGATGCTTCATCCATTCTCCCACAGACCTCTGCATCCCCTCAATATCAAAAGAAAATTACAGAAAGGAACTCACAGTAGAGAACACATTATAGAAGAAAAGAACATCTGACAACTGAATCCACTGAAAAAACTGTCAACCATCAAGCTGAAAGTGAAAGCACAGCACTCTCAAGAAAAGCATTATGAAATGCATATTCAGCTTTAGTGTAATACCCGTGAATTTTATCAGGTAAATCCACTGGCAATTTATGTCCAAAGCTATTTTTATAATTGTTATTCGTATTTGGATCTTGGAAATCCTATTTGGACCTTCAATGATTGGGTCCCTAATATCCAGTTCGGACCTTCGATATTTCATTCGGATCTAAGATATCGGATCGCTAACATCAAATGGATATTTAATAGTTGTTTTTGGTCAAGTGGATCACAACTCTGGTTTTGGGTCTGAAATATCCTGGACATCGGAGATTTAAATTGGTTTGGGTCCAATTAAAATTTCAAATTGGATCTGAGATACATTGCTTGGAATCCAAAATATTTGGCTTGGATCCATAAATATTAAATTGGATCCATGGTTCCAAGTCAGGGTATGATGAAAACTTTGGATCCCTAAGATATGGATTTATTAAAGGGCTTTATGAAGCACAATGGACCTTAGATCCATAATAAGTTATTGGAGATCGATAATAATGAGATTGGATCCAAGTAATTTTAAATTAGGTCATATTAAAAAATTTAAATATTTAATAAGTTAAATATTTAAAGGTTGGTCCGAATCCTCGGATGGATCCGGATAAGCCCAAACCGTGGACCCAACTGTAGTGGGTCGCGAGTCACAGGTTCGAGTTAGGTCGAACCAAACCCGCACCTGTTGGTGCGTTAAAAGGTAAATAAAAAAAAAGGTGAAAACCCCGTAAAAGAGGGAGGATTCACAATTGAACCCTAGTTTTTCTTTTTAAAAAACCGACCCCCCCCCCTCATTCACGACAGAGGAGGGGGGAGGTTACGCAGCCGCTGTGGAGAGGGGGTAACCGACCCACCTCTCCCACGACCCCCATCTCCCTTCCATTTCGCCCCTCTCTCTCTTTCACTACCTCGTTATCCCTCTTCCTCCCTCTCGCCATCTCCCTTCCCCTTCTTCTCTCCCTCTCCCTTGAGTTGTTCTCTCATCCACTCTCTGCTGCACATCAAGGGCGGAAGGTGTGCACGGCTGCACCGAGTCTACTGCAGCGAGGGGATCGCTTAGAGTCACGGCAGCAAGTCAGGGAAATCAAACAGAAAGATTGGGGATTCGTGTTTCCGAGGTAGGGTTTTACTATGTTTTTGCGAGTGTACTGCGTTGCAAGCATGTAATGTAGGTTTTCACTATGATTTTAGTATATGCTGATTTTCAAGTATGCAGTGGGTTGTCGTAAATCCCAAATCGACAAATTTGGGGATTTAGGTTGCCGTAAATTCCAAATCAACAAATCTGGGGATTTAGGTTGTCGTAAATCCCAAATCGAAAAATTTGGGGATTTAGGTTGTCATGAATCCCAAATCAAAAAATTGGAGATTTCGGTCTCTGAGGTAGGGTTGCCATGATTTTGTAGTGTATTTGTTTCAAATATGTGATATAATGTAAAAATCCATGACCTTCCGATCGAGATATGCGTGAAATCAGACCTAGAACATAGGCTTTATGTTCTTAACGCAATCTAGATGATTCTGAAAAAAAGGGGAAAAGACACAAATTCCTGAGTATGAGTAAATACTCTGATTTTGGGTACGTATATGGTTGTGGTGTGCTTTTGGTTGAGTGTATGAGCATCGATGTATACTATGTCATCGATAATCTATTCATGGTAGGAGCAGTTGGTTATTACCGATGAAATCACGAAGAAAAAGAAAATATACAGACTGGGTATTCGTTGCCTATGGGCTGAGTGTTCAGACAAATTTAATTTGTATTTTTGTTTCTCCTTTTGGTTAAATCTGATTCGCTTTTCTCGCTACAGTTGATCTATGCGTGATATTACATTAGATTCTATATTTCTTTTGCTTCGTGGAAAGATCTGGGCTACTGTTTGATGGGTGTTTGCTTTATTTTATGGTTCTGTGCAATTTGTACTCACTGCATGCATGTGGTTGATGGTCGGATTATATGGCTTGGCATATATTTAATACGAATTGTCTCCCTGAAAATGTGCATAAAAATATATTGTTGTACATGTTTTAGGATTTGCCTTCATCAAACTCATAGAAATGGTTGTTTTGTTTTATGAGCTGCTAGAATACAGGCCATGAATTCATGCTGCTAATTTGTTTCTGTAAACCAAAATCCAGACCTGCGTGGTACAGTAGTCCTATTTGTTTTGTATATTCAATAGATAAAATCAGCCGCCGTGTGTTTCAAAAGGGGTGATCTATCTGTAGATGGGGAATCAGGAACTGTGGGTTCCTATTAGTAAACTTTTTATATAAATAATAAAACAGAAACTATGAGCTGAGTATATGCAATATAATACTTTTGTGTCTGGCATCCTGGATAAAACCCTGTATTGCTTATCGCAATTTCTGAAGTAGTCTAAATGAAAATCCTGTTAGAACTTTACAAATGGTCCTTGACGTATCTGTGTTAGGTCCCAATGACCGAGTAACTATGCTTGGTAGATCCATTGACAGAAACAATTTCTGTTTTAAGATCAATAACCAATATTAGATATCTGTGTTGAGGTTATTGGTAGAAACTTATTCCGGCAACAAGGATACTGACATAGATTGCTCTGTTGAATTTTGTTCAGCAAGAGAAATCCAGTTCTATCTGTTTACAATAAGCATGTTTCTGTGTTATGTTCTTGGGCACAAGCTGACTGCTGCATATTGTTTTCATAATTTTTATGCAGATTGTGTTCTTTCTGTACTTTAGGTAAGGAATGGTGCAAAGTTTATTGATGTTTACTATATCTTAATCAAGTTTAGTTAATTTGGAAGCCCATGAGCTTTTCTACAGTTATCCTGCATATTGTGTAATCTGCCTATATTTGACAGCACTTGAAAGGATTCAGCACTAGCATCCAAAATTTCCTGTGACAACGTGATTTACATTGCCAATTTGAATTACTTACCTATTCTCGTATTATTTCAACAAAAGTCACAAATAAACAGTACATTGTGCCAATGATCAAACCCTGTTTATAAACACTTTAATAAACACTTTAATGTAAAGGATTAACCTTATGTGGGTCTTACTCCTATGAAGTGGAAGTCCATGATTTTAGTGATAATAAAACTGAGTATGATGAAAAGATTGTGGTTATGAAGCAGTACATTTACTTTTGTGAATAACTTGGCAGGGTAGCCCTACATATAATTCTCAAAGAATGAATTCATAACCAAGCCTGCGGGTTGGTTTGATGTTGGCACATGTGAAAGAATCTGAAAAGGGCTTCAAGATAGTGCGCCTTCAAGCTTTGGAGAATAGCCTTCAATCTGAAAATACAAAATAAAGAGAAGAGAGGAGAGGGGGAGAGGAGGAGGATGCCAAAATGGAAAGTAGGGCACGTTAAAAGTATCGTGACCCTCTCTTAATAAGATATATATAGGATCTAACACTACTGAACAAAATACATGAAAAATATACAGGATTACAAGTATGCCACCGCCCAAGCATGGGGAAAGCATACGCTCGGATATGGATCCAATATCGGATCCATATCCGATACAAATACAATTCTAACATCCCCCCTCAAGTTGTGCATGAGTTTTCATCATGCCCAACTTGTTCTTCAAATGCCAAAACTGTGATCCAGTGAGTCCTTTGGTGAAAAGATCAGCAACTTGTTCAGAAGTATGTATATATGCAGGGGAGATTTCCTCATCTTCTATTTTCTGACGAATGAAATGTTGATCAATCTCAATGTGCTTGGTACGACTGTGAAGTATGGGATTGAATGAAATTTTAATGGCACTTTGATTGTCAACCAGCATGGAAGATTGAGCAATAGGAAGAGATAATTCCCCAAGAAGGTGACGAAGCCAAGTAGCATCGGCAGTGCCAGCAGCCATGGCCCTATATTCAGCTTCTGTGCTGGATTTTGCAATGGCGCGTTGTCTGCGACTACTCCAACAGACAAGATTAGAATTGAGAAAGACACAATAGCCAGAAACAGATCGGCGTTCATCAAGATCGCTTCCCCAATCAGCATCAGTGTAAGTAGAGATAATATGACCATCCACAGTAGGAGACATGCGTTTATAAGTAAGTCCATCGCCAATAGTCCCCTTGAGATAACGTAAGATACGCTTGACAGCTTCCATATGAGTGTCTGTGGGAGCATGCATAAACTGGGAAACTTGATTGACAGCATATACAATGTCGGGCCGAGTGAATGTCAAATATTGAAGTTTCCCAACAATACTGCGGTAAAGGGTTGGAACAGGATATGCAGGACTGCCATCTGAAACGTTCAACTTTGCATGCAAAACGCTGGGCGTGTTAATGGGCTTACAATCAGACATACCAGAGGATGTAAGAATATCAAGGGCATACTTGTGTTGAGAAAGAGTGAGGGAATCCTCAGTCCTGTCTAATTCAACACCCAAAAAATATCTGAGGTCCCCGAGATCTTTCATTTTGAAATGTTGTTCTAACACTTCTTTGATTTGGACGATATGAGAGGGAGTATTTCCCGTGAGAACAATGTCATCCACATATATCAATAACCAAGTAGTGATCCCTCCTCTGTGATAGATAAAAAGAGAATGATCAAGAGCACTCTTCTGAAAACCAGCTTCTTGAATGTGAAGGGAGAACCTTTCAAACCATGAACGAGAAGCCTGTTTTAACCCATATAATGATTTATGCAACTTGCATACCCATAGATTAGAATCATTAGTAGCATATCCTGGTGGTTGTTCCATGTAGACGTCCTCTTTGAGGAAACCATGAAGAAAAGCATTTTTGACATCAAGTTGATGTAATGACCATCCAAAAGTAACAGCAAGAGAGAGAATAACTCGAATGGTACTCATCTTAACAACAGGGCTGAAGGTCTCATCATAATCTTCCCCATGTTGTTGAGTGAAACCTCTAGCCACAAGTCGAGCTTTATACCTATCAATACTGCCATCTGGTTTATATTTGATTTTATAAACCCATTTAGACCCAACAACATTCTTATCCCTTGGCCGTGGAACAACTTCCCATGTTTGACATTCATTCAAGGCTTCCATTTCTTCATTCATGGCTTCAATCCAACGGGAATTTTGAGAGGCCTGAGAATAACACTTTGGTTCAGTTTGTTTATGCAAACTGGTCATAAAAAGCTGAAAGTCCAAAGTGAAAGTGTTATAGCTTATCCATCTATCCACGGGATGTCTCGCTCGAGTGGACCTTCGTGGATGAGAAGGAACAATGACAGAATCAGTAGTAGAGGCAGGAGTGCGACGAGAATAAACCAAGCCAGAAAATCTGTCTAAAGGAGGATCAGCCATCTGAGTATCAGACATTTCTGCTTCAATGTGAGTACTGTCAGAAGGGGCTGGAAAAGTGGTCGGTTGAATCCCATCGCCTAAGATATTAGCACATAACCATGGATCATATAGTCTGGACGCTGGATCATGAATAGCCTTGAAAGAAATGTGAAACTGCAATCTGAGTTCATCAAAAACAACATGTCTTGAAATATGTATACGGCCTGTTAGGGGATTATAGCACCTATAGCCTCGATAATGGTCTGCATAGCCCACAAACTGACACATTATAGCCCGAGCCTGAAGTTTGTTCCGGAGGCTGGAATCAACATGAACATAGCAAATGTATCCAAAAACCCGAAGCTCATCATACTTAGGATGCTCATGATTCAAAAGAAATAAAGGAGATTTCCCTGCGAGAAGAGCTAAAGGCAATCGATTTATAACATAAACGGCCGTGTGAAATGCCTCAGTCCATAGAGTCATAGGGAGATCAGTGTCATGGAGCATGCTTAAGGCAGTCTCTACAATGTGTCGGTGCTTGCGTTCTGCAATGCCATTTTGCTGTGGTGTGTGTGGACAAGATATCTGTCTAGTGATGCCATGATTTAGCAAGTATTCAGTAAATTCAGATGATAAATATTCACCACCACCATCACATTGAAAATGCACTATGTTGGATGAAAATTTATTTTGGATGAGGGCATGAAATTGGCTAAACAAACGGAACACTTCAGATTTGTGTTTTATGAATTGTATCCATGTATAGCGAGAAAAAGAATCAACAAAAATGACATAGTATCTACTGCCGGAAGGAGATGAGACAGGAGCTGGTCCCCAAACATCAGAGTAAATCGTTTCAAACAATTTAGAAGCTCTTTTATTGATGGAATTAAAAGGAAGGGCATGACTCTTACAAAGTTGACAGCTTGAGCACATGCCTGACTCACTAACAGGTCTCAGACTGGATTTGTGCAACAATCCATTATTAACAAGGCTAGAAATAAAAGAATGACTACAATGGCCTAATCGATTATGCCAAATGGACGGCATATCAGTTTGAGTCAAATTGACTTCATTCAGACTGATAGGAAAAGAAACAGATGAACTGGACTTGGACACTGGAGGAGCTTCTTTGAGGACGTACATGTTGCCTTCACGAATTCCTTCAGCGAATATCGTCTTGGTGAGAGGATCCTTGACAAAAACAGAGGAAGGAGTGAATTCAACTGATGTGGAAGAGTCATCAATGAGTTTAGAAACTGAAATAATGTTTTTCTTGACATTAGGGACGACTAAAACATTGTGTAAAGGAAGAGAAGTATGCGGCAAAGAAACATATGCATTACCAATGTGAGTAATTTTGTGGTGAGTGCCATCACCTGTAACTACAGAACCTTTTGCTAAATATGGAGATGCACTAGAGAGTTTACCTGCATCATCAGTCACATGGGCGGCAGCACCAGAATCCACATACCAGACACCATCATCATTTTGCTTGAGATTCAGATTAGAAATAGCTGTCATTAAGAGTTGTTGTGCATCGGGCGTGAATGAGGAGGAAGACGCTCTAGAAATGATAGAGGGGGTTGGCCTGTGATCACGTCGACCTCCCTTAGCTTTGTTCTGAGGATTGTGCCAACATTCAGATTTAACATGTCCTCTCTTGTTACAATAGAAACATGTAGGGATACGCTTTGGCATGTTAACAAGAGTGCTGCCCTGAGGAGTAGGAAGAATACCCTTTCCTTGTCCGGATGTATGAGCCCAAGTATGTGCACGCTGTCCTGACACACCATGTGTAGAAGTAACTAAAATACTGGGCGAAGTAGAAATGGAAGCATCATGCCTGTGAACTCTACTAGCCTCATGCTGGATCAATTTTGCCTTTAAGTCTTCAAAAGAGGGTAAGACAGGGAGAACCTCCAGAGCAGTGCAAAATATATCAAACTCTGACCCTAGACCACTAAGAGCCTGCTGAACTTTATCCTTGTCTGAAATAGGATGGCCAATAACAGCAAGTTGATCGCTTACATTTTTAATCTCATAGAGATACTCAAGTACAGATCTGGAGCCTCTATTTATGCTTTGAAATTGACGCTTCAATTGAAGATATCTAGCTTCTGAAACTTGAGAGTATGTATTTGCAAGCGTATTCCATAGTTGAAAAGCTGAGATATCATCATCTATACCTGCAAGCACTTCTTCAGAGAGGGTAGAAGTAATATAAGCAACTAAAGCCTGATCATGTGCCATCCATATGGCATATGCTGGATTAGGGATATTATCTGTAGCAGTCACCGAACTAGTAGCATCCTTTGTTTCACCCAAAATCAATTCAGGCGGGGCTGGAGTAGAGCCATCAATATGACCATATAGACAATGGCTCTTAATGAAAGGGACTATCTGACGTTTCCACGTCAAATAGTTGGAATGGGTTAACTTTTGGGAGATGAGTTGGGAGAGAAAACTCGAAGAGAGGGTGGACATGATTATGCTGATATAATATTTGTGTTTCCAAAGGTACTCGGCTGAAGGATCAGGCACTCGGTTGAAGGATGAGGATCAGGCACTCGGCTGAAGAATGAAGATCAAACTCAGCAGATCGTGGCCGGGTTGACAGGCGTGATGAAGAAGGCAGACGTAACTCAGCAGTTCGTCGATCGTGGCTGGAGAAGACTCGCTCGTGGCTGGGGAAGACTCGATCGTGGCTGAAGAAACAGGCGTCGATCGTGGGTGGCTCTGATACCATGAAAGAATCTGAAAAGGGCTTCAAGATAGTGCGCCTTCAAGCTTTGGAGAATAGCCTTCAATCTGAAAATACAAAATAAAGAGAAGAGAGGAGAGGGGGAGAGGAGGAGGATGCCAAAATGGAAAGTAGGGCACGTTAAAAGTATCGTGACCCTCTCTTAATAAGATATATATAGGATCTAACACTACTGAACAAAATACATGAAAAATATACAGGATTACAAGTATGCCACCGCCCAAGCATGGGGAAAGCATACGCTCGGATATGGATCCAATATCGGATCCATATCCGATACAAATACAATTCTAACAACATGAGTGGCCAAGCCTTATGTAAGAGGGTTCCACAGGGGCCCTCGAGTTTATAAAGAGAATACACAAGTAAATTGAAATATAATAATTGATGCCTGACTGGTTTAAAGGTACCGGGGCATTCGTGCTTGACGGTTTAAAAGTACCGGAGCACTTTGAGTGGGTCTGCACAATTAAATGGATAAAGGTTGGTTAACATACCTATTTAAGGTATGAACGATTGGAGATCTACTCCTACTGTGGTATGATTCAAAATTTTGAGGAACTCTAGTGTCTTTGAGTACTGGGTTCATGATGCAGCCTTCATGCGTTTTGCCGGAGGTAGTAAAGGCACAACCATGTGATGCAGTCTTCAGCACTCACGTTTGCAGATGGTGGCTGTGAAAGGTAATACCCACACGATTGTGCACTGAACAGGCTGGAGTAACAATGCCCAACCACGACGGCGAGGCTGGGTTCCTTTTATTTCAATCTCAATAACAATGAACAAAGTACTTAATAAAATGAAAGGTAAAGACAAATACTGACGGTAACAGGGAAACAAAGAAAATGACTGAAAAGAAAAAAGGAATGTTGCTCAAAAGAAACTGTGGTTATTCTTCAATACCCAAAACTGCCTCACGCAACCCTAGACAGGGTTTTTAAAGCTGATCACCGGATCCGAGTCTTGGGTCCGGACCCGAGACTGTTTCAATTTGGAACCTGGTCTTCCCTCTTTTGGAATAGGTGCGTATTACATCCCTGCATCGGGTCCCTCACCTGTGATCGGATCCTGCTGCTGGATCCGATCGTCTATTCCTTGTGATGGGTCGGGTTCCCTGGCCATGCCAGGGTCACGCGGTTCAACCTGCTCTGCATCATTCTCCCCTGGTTGGGAAGAAGTCGACTCTAACGACTTGTTGTCCCCACAGTAAGCATATAGATCAGACACATTGAAAATCAGAGAAATGTTCCAAGCGTCGGGCAATTCAAGGAGGTAGGCATTCGGACCCAATCGCCTGAGGACCTTGAAGGGACCATATTTCTTAGGGCTCAGTTTACTATAAGTACCAACTGGGAAACGCTCTGAACGTAGATAAACCCAAACTAACTGACCGACTTGAAACTGAATGTCGCGATGACCTTGGTCAGCGAAAGCTTTGTACGCTTCGTAACTCTCAACGAGTTTGGCTCGGACTTGCCTATGTATATCACGCATGTATTCAACGGCATCAAAGGCGTCGGGGGCTGGGTCGGGGAGACTGGACACTGGAGCTAGATCTACAACATGAGTGGGCGACCGACCATAAACAACTTGGAAAGGAGACTTGCCCGTGGATCTGTTGATGGAGCTGTTATATGCAAACTCGGCTTGAGGCAAGACTAGGTCCCAGGTTTTGACATTTTCCCCTACTAAACTCCGTAACAAGTTTCCTAAGGTGCGGTTCACAACTTCGGTTTGACCATCGGTTTGTGAGTGGTACGCACTACTGAATTGAAGCTTGGTCTTCAATAAGGCCCACAAGGATTTCCAAAAAATGGCTCATAAAACGCATGTCACGATCAGAGGTGATCGTGTAGGGTAAACCATGGAAGCGGGCGACGTCCTTGAAGTAATAGGAAGCTACTAATGAAGCGTCGGTGGTTCGCTTACACGGAACAAAAATAGCCATTTTGGAGAATCGGTCAACGACGACTAAAATTGAATCAAAATGACGTGGGGTTCTGGGAAGACCCACGATAAAACCCATGGACACGTGTTCCCATGGTTGCTCAGGGATGGGTAATGGGGTATACAACCCACTATTCTGACGACGACCCTTAGACACTTGACACACATGACAACCTTGAACGAACTTGACAACATCTTTGTGCATTTTGGGCCAAAAGTATCGTTCATCTAATAGAGTGAACGTCTTATCATGTCCAAAATGCCCAGCTAACCCTCCCTCATGTAATTCGAAAATCAACTGAAGTCTAAGAGGGAAATCAGGCACACATAACTTGTTCCCACGAAAGAGGTAACCATTATGAATACTAAAACGGTGGTCTATGGTGCGATCTGAGGAGAGGCACCCTTCCCAAACTTGCTGGAAATCAGGATCCGTCGGGTATAACTCCTTGCACTCCTCGAACCCAATGACCTGCACTGACATAGTCATCAGAAGACTGTTTTTCCTACTAAGGGCGTCAGCCACCTTGTTCAGAGTACCCGACTGATGACGAATCGTGAAGGTGTACTCTTGCAAGAAGCTGACCCACTTGGCATGACGAGCACTAAGCTTCTTCTGACTGTTCAGGTATTTCAATGTCTCATGATCTGTGTACAAGACAAACTCCTTATAAATGAGATAATGTTGTAAGGAAATATGCGGAAAAGAAATATATGTCCTACAATGGACATTCACACATAGAAACCAAAGAACAAGTCCAAAAGAGGACATACACAAAAGCCAACAATGGCTGGAAAGCATAAAATCTTATAAAGGCACAAGAAGGCTTGAAGAAGCCACACATACAAAGGGGGGAGACCCCACTTATTTATAGGCAAGAGAGGAGTGAGAGAGAGTTAGAGAAGGGAGAGAGAGAGGCACCATTGGGAGTCCCAACAAGGTGTCGTTGGGCTCCCAACGGTCATAATTGTGACCGTTGGGGGCCCAACGACTCTTTGTTGGGACCCCCAATGAGTGTGCATTTAATGCACAAAAAATAAAAAAGGAAAAAAAGAAATAAGAAAAAAAGGAAAAAGAAAAGAAAAGGGGAAAAAAGGTAAAAAAGACTACAATGCCCCTATTGGGCTGATTTACAGAAATACCCCTTATCGGGTATGTGGATGAATATTTATATATATATATATAAATATATTGATTACATGTATTTTAACACCCTCCCTCAAACTTTACGGGGATACAACCGAAAGCTTGTTGAGAAGAAACATGAAACGAGGAGCAGCAAGGGCTTTAGTGAAGAAGTCCGCCAACTGGTACTCGGATGTGACATAGGGCAGTGCTATGGTTCCTTTTAGGTATTCATCTCGAACATAGTGGCAGTCCATCTCTATGTATTTAGTACGCTCATGGAAGGTGTGATTGCTTGCAATATAAATGGCGCTCTTGTTATCACAACACATCTTCGAAGGAGTAGAGATGATCATGCCCATATCACTGAGGAGACTTCTAAGCCACACAAGCTCCAAGGTTGTAGTGGCCATTGCACGATACTCCGCTTCTGTTGAGGACAATGACACTTTGTGATGCTTCTTGCATCTCCAAGAAATCATGAAGTCACCTAAGAAAACACAAAAACCAGTAGTTAAGACTCTATCATTGGGATTTTCTCCCCAATCAGCATCAGTATAAGCAATTAAATCAAGAGATGATGAAGAAGAAAGAAAAACTCCCTTAGTTATGGTGTCTTTAATGTATTTGACTATTCTTAAGACTGCACTCATGTGCACAGTTGTAGGTGCATGTTGAAACTGACGGAGTGAACTGCATGAGCTATATCTGGCCGAGTGATGGATAAGTATGTCAGAGACCCAACAAGTTGACGGTAGGGAGTAGGATTCTCGAGAAGTGTTTCATCTTCCAACCTTAACTTTGCATTGATAACCTCAGGGGTTTCTGTCTTCTTATCATCCAAAATTCCAGACTTGGAACAAATGTCAGCAACAAGTTTCATCTGAGAGAGAATATACCCTCGGGGAGAGTATGTTACTTCAATACCTAAAAAATATCTTAAGAAACCAAGGTCAGACATGTCAAAATTTTCTTTTAAAACTTTCTTAATATCATGGATTCCTTGCTCATCACATCCAGTGATGATCATATCATCAACATACAGTAGTAAAATAACTACTGAAGTCCCTACACTTTTCACAAACAACGCAGTGTCAGTATAACATGAACGAAAATTTAAGCTAGTCATTACATTGTTAAATCTGTCATGCCAAGCCTTTGGAGCTTGCTTTAAACCATACAGTGCCTTTTTAAGTTTGAGAATTTTATTTTCACCAATAGATACTCTTGGTGGAGGATCCATATAAACCTCTTCGCTTAACTCACCATTAAGAAATGCGTTTTTAACATCTAATTGGTAGATAGGCCAGTTTTTAACAGATGCAACCGCAATAAGAGTCTTAACACTAGTCATTCTAGCTACGGGAGCGAATGTTTCTTCATAGTCTATACCGTATTCTTGAGCATATCCTTTGGCTACCAACCTAACTTTATAGCGTTCTAATGACCCATCACTTTTAGTTTTAATTTTGAAGACCCATCTACATCCAATAGATTTCTTTCCAGTGGGTAATGAGGTTATTTCCCAAGTTTTAGCCTTTTCAAGGGCAGTAAGTTCTAGTTTCATGGCTTCAACCCACTAAGGAATGTTTTTTGCTTCATTATAGTGTGACGGTTCATGATAAGAGTGTAATGCAATTAGACATGCCCTATACTTAGGTGTTAGGGACTCATAGGAAACAAACCTATTAGGAGGATTGGAGATTCGGCTGGATCTCCTTAAAGAGGTTTCTTCTATGTTGGAATCCTGAGAATATTTTTCTAGAGCACTTATGGGAACTTGTTGACCACGCCTAACATAGGTTTGAATTGACCTATTTTCAAAATCATTACTTTCATTTTCAATATTATTAAGAGGAATATCCTCTAAATCATTAGAAACTTCCTCTTCGTGAGGAGTCACATCTTCTTGAGAGAGAAGATCAAATAAGAAAGCATATTCGCTTTCATCAATATCGTTATTTTTCTCAAAGTTGTTTTCATTTTCTAAAAAAGTAACGTCTTTGGATACATATAGTTTGTTGCTTTTTAGGTCGAAGCATCTAAAACCTTTTTTATTTTCTCCGTATCCTAAAAACACACATTCAATAGCTTTAGGAGATAACTTATCTCTTTTATGTGTAAGGACAAAACATTTACACCCAAAAATTCTTAATCTATTGAAATCGGGTATTCTTTCAAATAGTTTTTCATATGGAGATATATTTTGTTTTTCATTCTATTTATCAAATAGGTGGAAGTTAAGGCGGCTTCGGCCCAATAACACTTTGGAATTTCTTTGGAAATGAGAAGAGTCCTAGTGGTTTCCAAAATGTGTCTATGCTTTCTTTCAGCTAGACCGTTTTGTTGAGGAGTCCTAGGACATGACCTTTGATGACAAATGCCATTTGTTTCTAAATATTCTTGAAATTCATTTGATAGATATTCTCCACCGGATACGGATCGAAGAGTGGAGATATTACTTGAAAATTGATTTTTGACAATCATATGAAATTTTTTGAAGAAATTAAAGACTTCGGATTTTAGATTAAGAAAATAGATCCACACATATCGAGTGTAGTCATTAATGAAAGTAACATAATACGAGTATCCTCCTTTTGATATGACCGGAGAAGGACCCCAAACATCCGAATGGACTAATTCAAAAGGTCTTTTGGACACAAATGTTCTATTTGGAAAAGGAGTGGATTTCATTTTTCCAAAAATACAATTCTTGCAAACAAAATGTTTCTCATTACAAAATTTATTTCCAAAGGGAAAGGAGTACATTTTTTAGAAACTTGGATGTCCAAGTCTTTGATGCCAAGTTTCAATATTTTTATCTTGGACATGATTACAAAATGAGTTAGTGGGAAGTTTCAAGTTGTTCATATAGTAGAGATCTCCCCTCCTATGGCCTTGCCCAATCCGCTTCCCGGACTGGAGATCCTGTATAGAGCAATCATTGGTTGAGAAGGAGATTTCACATCCATGATCACATATTTAAGAGACAGACAAGAGGTTTAAATTAAGTTGAGGTACCACCCTTACGTTTGACACAAAGAAATCTTTTGAAAAGTCTAAAGTTCCAAAACTTTTAACTTGTAAAGATGTACCATCGGCGGTGGAAACAAAAGAATTTTTGGAGTTGTTACATAAATTGGATAGTCCATTTTCAATAGGGGTCATATGAAAGGATGCTCCAGAATCAAGAATCCAAGAAGACATACCTGAAGGAGAAGAAGAGGCAATGGAGGCTCTCGAAGTTGATGGCGATTTGAGTAGAATTTGAAGTGCTTCGGATAGTTGAGCAAGGGAAAAGGACTCCTTCCCTTTCATTGGCTCCTCCTTCTTTTGTGTGGTTTCTTCAATAATTGCAACCTTACCTTTTGGAGGTTCATTTATCTTAGGACAATTAGGTCTTATATGACCCGGTTCTTGGCAATGATGGCAAATGGCTTTCCTATAATTGCCATTATAGTTATTTTGTCTCCCAAAGTGTGGAGTCTTATAAGCTTTCATATGATTGTCGGGTTTAGACACGGCTAGAACTTCATCTCCTCCTTTAATCATGCCAAGACGCGTTTCTTCTTGGCATATTTCGGCTATGGCATCTTCCAATGGAAGAGGTTTAGATCTATGAAGAAGGGAGGATCTAACTTGTTCATATTCGGGCCTAAGCCCATGTAAAAATTGAAAAAAGTTTTCTTTTTTCATTTGTTCTCTTTTCATTTTCACATCTTCACTAGACACCCATTTTGGTTCTAGTAGGGATAGCTCATCCCATAAAGGACCAAGAGTGCTATAGTAATCTCTTACACTCATTTTACCTTGCTTAATGGTACGAATTTTTTCTTGGAGAAAGAATTGACGAGCAAGGTCCTTTTGAGTATACATACCTTTCATAAATAACCATGCTTTATTTGCTAGGCGGAATTTAGCAATGTTGGCGCAATTTTTGATCTCCACATTGTTCATAAACCATGCAAGAATTTTTGCATGCTTACTTTCCCAATCTTCGACCTCAGATTGGTGATCTTCAACAGCCTTCATGCGAGCATTTCCTTCTAGAGCTTTTTCTTTATCACCATCCATCTTTGTAAGTTGAAGTTGAGGTTTCCTAATGGTGCCCATAACATATCCCCAAAGCTTTTTACCCTTGAGGTTGTTCTCCGTGGCGGCGGCCCACATCATGTAGTTGGTACCATTAAGCTTGAAGGAAAAATCAATCTTTTGTTCTCCTTCCATCATAGACTCAAGAATGGAGGACAAACCAAAAGCGAGAGAAAAAAGGTATAACTAGTCAACTAGCTATAAGAATCAAGAGCATAACCAAGGCTCTGATATTATGTAAAGAAATATGCGGAAAAGATATATATGTCCTACAATGGACATTCACACATAGAAACCAAAGAACAAGTCCAAAAGAGGACATACACAAAAGCCAACAATGGCTTGAAAGCATAAAATCTTATAAAGGCACAAGAAGGCTTGAAGAAGCCACACATACAAAGGGGGGAGACCCCACTTATTTATAGGCAAGAGAGGAGTGAGAGAGAGTTAGAGAAGGGAGAGAGAGAGGCACCATTGGGAGTCCCAACAAGGTGTCATTGGGCTCCCAACGGTCACAATTGTGACCGTTGGGGGCCCAACGACTCTTTGTTGGGACCCCCAATGAGTGTGCATTTAATGCACAAAAAATAAAAAATAAAAAAAATAAATAAAAAAAAGGAAAAAGAAAAGAAAAGGGGAAAAAAGGTAAAAAAGACTACAATGCCCCTATTGGGCTGATTTACAGAAATACCCCTTATCGGGTATGTGGATGAATATTTATATATATATATATATATATATATATATATATATATATATATATATATATATATTGATTACATGTATTTTAACAAATGCCTCCAATAATGAAGGGCTTGTACGACGGCATAAAACTCAACATCATAAGTGGAATACTAGCACCTGGCTTGAGTCAGCTTCTCGCTAAAGAAGGCCACAGGTCGGCGGTTCTGACTCAAGACAGCGTCAATTCCCACTTTAGAGGCATCGCACTCGACCTCAAAGACTGCATTGAAATCAGGGAGAGCCAAGACAGGGGCACTAGTCATTCTCTCTTTGATGATCGTAAAGGCTTTTCCCGCGGTAGGCGTCCAATGGAAACTAGTACCTTTTAGGCATTCTGTGATAGGGGCCATGAGGGTACTGAAATTTCACACAAAACGACGATAGAAAGTGGCTAACCCGTGGAAACTACGAACCTCTCCGATAGTCGTTGGGGTAGGCCAGTCTACGATCGCATGGACTTTCGCAGGATCTGCTTTAACTCCATCAGAAGACACTATAAAACCTAGGAACACGACACTTGACGTCATGAACTCACACTTTTTTGCATTGACATACAATTTTTCTCTCCTCAAAATCTCTAAGACCTGACGCAGGTGGCTCAAATGATCTGACAAAGACGAACTATAAATCAAAATATCATCAAAATAGACAACAACAAACTTTCCGATACACGGACGCAACACTTGGGTCATCATATTCATGAAAGTACTTGGGGCATTAGATAACCCAAAGGGCATGACTAACCACTCATACAACCCATCACGTGTCTTGAATGTCGTCTTCCACTCATCCCATTCCCGGATACGAATCTGGTGATACCCACTTTTCAAATCTATTTTGGAGAAAATGGAGGCACCGGACAACATATCAAACATATCGTCCAAGCGAGGGCTGGGAAAACGGTATTTGACCGTGATGCGATTGATCGCACGACTGTCAACGCACATGCGTATGGACCCATCTTTCTTAGGGGTGAGTAAGGCGGGTACTGCGCAAGGGCTCACACTCTCACAAATAAAACCCTTTTGCAGTAACTCCTGAACCTGCCTCAGCAACTCAGCATGCTCAGAGGGGTTCATGCGATATGCGGGGAGGTTGAGAAGACTCGATCCCGGCACAAAATCAATGGCGTGCTGGACCACTCTCATCGAAGGCAACCCATTAGGCAGGTCATCTGGCATAATGTTGCGAAACTCCTCAATCAGAGGGGCAACGTCCGCGGGAACGGACAGAGACGTACTCATCGACGGTTTAGCCATCAGGGCATAGCAATAGCCATCTTCTTGACAATGGTTCACGAAAGATCGGTAAGAGAGGCCCGTGAGCCTGGGGACTCGCTCAGGTTTATCCACAGTGGGAAAACTGGTCTCCTTGATAGGGAGAAGGACTATCTTATGACCGTTAAAGATAAAAGAGTAGGTGTTCTTGCGGCCATCGTGAGTTGTCTTGCGATCAAACTACCAGGGACGTCCCAAAAGGATGTGGCACGCGTGCATAGGGGCTACATCACACCACACTTTATCGTGGTAGTGTTCCCCCATGGAAAATCGGACTAAACACCGCTGGGTGATGGGGACCTCGTTCCCCTTCTTGAACCAAGCCATCTTATAGGGTTGGGACAGTTTCTCGGTGTTGAGTTTCAAGGTAGACACGACGCTCTCAGACACCATGTTCTCGCATGCCCCGGTATCAATGATAACATCACACGCGTGACCCTCACAATTGCACCGGGTCCTAAAAATGTTATTCCTCAACCATTTCGATGGGGCCAATTCCCGAGGTGCGGTTAACACGTGATGGATGGACAACAAATTTTTGAAGTTACCGTCGAACTCTATGACTTCCCTCTCATCCTCGTCATCAACCAATGACTCACTCTCGGTCTCAGATGCTGACTCCACAATACCTTCAACAAGATGAGTGTTCTTGCTCGCAGTTGGACACTTAGACGCGACATGTCCTAACTCCTGACACCTAAAACAACGAATGGTCGACTCACTAGGTTTGGCTTTGGACCGGGTATGGAAGGCTGGTCCTGACTGGTCAGGTTTGCCAAAGTCTGCTCTAGGCTTTGAGTCACTAGGGGAGCTTGCTCCCCTGGTTGGGAAACTCGACTTAGGTCGACTGGATGGTTCACTACGGGAGGTCCTATATTCCTGCCTCCTTTTCAACTTTTCCTCGACATTCATGGCATAACCGCTTGCCTGATCCAATGTCTCAACTGTGATACAACTAAAATCATCAGAAATAGCAGGACGAAGACCAGAAATGTACCTCGTGACCTGCTGGCGGGCAGTTTCCGCAACCTGCACACGTAGGGAAAGACGATGGAACTCAGCAGTGTATTCCGTCACATTTCGGGTGCCTTGACGCAGGGTCAGGTACTCTTTGTAGGCTCTCTCGGCGTGATCTGAAGGCACGAATTTTGACTGCATTAATCTCTGCATCTCTTCTCACGATTGTACGCGCTCTAGTCTCTGCCGCTCTCTCAACAGCTACAGCTCTACCCACCATGTTTGTGCTAGGCCTCTCAACCGAGTAGACGCTAGAGAGACACGACGGTGTTCAGCGACGGTGTGATAATCGAAGAAGAACTGCACGGCATAAGACCAGTCGAAGAACTGCTCCGCGTCGAATCGCCCCGCAAACTCCAGAAGATCTAGCTTCACTCCGTAAGTGGAGAGGTGCTCTCTGTTGTCGAGGCTCCACCATTCCTGCAGGATACTCGTTCCAGAAAGCGTCGTAGTCCCATATTGCTTCATCGCCCTCTATGCGATATTGCTCGCATGGATGCTGGTGCTGACAAACTCCACTGATGGGTGGTTGGCGCTCAGGTCGCGCTGCTCCCTGTTGATTCTGCCTCGGTCTGGCTTGCCCGTGGACGGGAGCCATCTACGGCCGACGTTGGGGCACCAGGATGACGGGAGGTCTAGGGTAAGGTGGGTGGGTCTGGTGGCTCTCGGGTTCTAAATGGGTAGGAGAAGGGTAATACGGGTTTGGGTTATGACAGTGTTGTCAGATAGGGTGAGGTATCGGGTTTTGGATCGGTAACGGGTTAATGGGTTGGTTGGAGTTCGGGTATCAGGTTGGGTTGGGATAGGACTGAGATGAGTCGCCCGACTGGATATGGGTCAGGCCTAATCCTAAACTATTCGTCAGACCCAGATTTGGATAGGTTGGATCGTGGATCGAGTTGTGGGGGTAAAAGGCTTGGTTTGAACTCGATCCACGATCCATATGATGATGGGTCTGGTTTTGACCCGACTCAAAATCTAGCTGGAGCTCCGTCCGGGTCCGATACAAGTTTGGGTCGCGATAGGATCCATTTTGGGGTTCAAAGATAACGGGTTGGGCCGGATTCGTAGTGAACTGCGAACCGAACCCAACCGGGTAGGCTGGGTATGGGGTTGTTGGACCCAGACCCGTTCCCAAAAACTCAAAGGGTGGTCCTCGGTAACCGGGTCCGGACCCATTTAATAAAGGTTCTTGACCAGACCCTAAGGGGTCTGGATTGCTCCACAGGGGATCAATCCCCTTGGCCCGAGAATGGACTGTGATCGTGCCCCCACGCGCAGGCGCTGGGAGGGTCGACAGACCCATCCCGGCCCGAGCTGCTGCTGGCTGATCTGGCATCATGTTCGGGCCACACAGGCCGTGATGGGCCTGCAGCCCCTGTTGAGTGGGCTGCATAGTCAGGCCAATGACGGGGAGAGTTCCAATAGAACTCGGGGTCGACTGTGTTGCGGTCGCGCCAGGGTTCGGCAACGGCGTACCTTGCTGGGGCATCTCCCGATTGGTAGCTTTGCGCAGATCACCTTCAACGCCCTCTGACAACACGACAGGATGGTGGTCCATTCGGGTTGGGCCAATCGCAGCAGTCGTGACGATGCCGACTACACAGTCGCCCACAGTGGTACCCACCTCTTGGGTTGGCGTCGGGAGCGACCCCGCTGACGATATGACGGCAACGAGCCGATTGTCCATTCCATCCAACCTTTTTGAGATTTCGGCTACTTCTTTATTCATGCGGAGCATGTTTTCTTGCATTTTCGTCATCATTTCCATCATACGCATCATGGGATCGTCGGTACCGATCTCCTCCCGTTCCTTGTTGTGTGCCGGATCGTCCCTCGCCTCTTGAGCCATGCTGCTGCCGAAGGAGGATGTCGTTGCTCTGATACTACTTTGATGCAGCCTTCACGCATTTTGCCGGAGGTAGTGAAGGCACAACCATGTGATGCAGTCTTCAGCCCTCACGTTTGCAGATGGTGGTTGCGAAAGGTAATACCCACACGATTGTGCACTGAACAGACTGGAGTAACAATGCCCAACCACGACGGCGAGGCTGGATTCCTTTTATTTCAATCTCAATAACAATGAACAAAGTACTTAATAAAATGAAAGGTAAAGACAAATATTGACGGTAACAGGGAAACAAAGAAAATAATTGGAAAAAAAAAGGAATGCTACTCAAAAGAAACTGCAATTATTCCTCAATACCCAAAACTGCCTCACGCAACCCTAGACAGGGTTTTTAAAGCTGATCACCGAATCCAGATCTTGGGTCCGGATCCGGACCCGAGACCGTTTCAATTTGGAACCGGGTCTTCCCTCTTCTGGAATAGGTGCGTATTACATCCCTGCATCGGGTCCCCTCACCTGTGATCGGATCCTGCTGTTGGATCCGATCGTCTATTCCTTGTGATGGGTCGGGTTCCCTGGCCATGCCAGGGTCACGCGGTTCAACTTGCTCTGCATCAGTTCAAATCAAGGAAAACCCTGACAATCGGGAAATACAAATTAATAATTCAGCAACCCACTCAGACTCGGTCTTACCTTGGAGAGGGTAGGTGGTACACAACTCTGGGGATGAGTGTTTTCATGCTTCGAGTGGCAATGGCTCGATGGTCCCCAGTCCTCAGAGTCAGGGGACCCGTACTACCAATTTGTCCTAGGTGGTAGCTTCATGTTCTTCTGCAGAAGTTAGGGATACATCCTGTTTGTTAGTGACCTTTGGGAGGTTCTCTCGGTTATTCAACCGTTCCTTTAAGATTTCAGTTTCAGTTAGAACGTTCGGGTTAATAAAACACCAATGCATAATAAACCCCCGAATATTTTCTTCTGTTACAGTTACTTTGGCCTGCGTGTACCCGCAAGATAATTCAAGAGAAACATTAAATTGAGTATATTGTGTATACTAGTTAGACAAAGGATTGTAAGCCTTGCACTTTCACATGTCATTAGTTGTTTACAACATGCGATTAGTTAACTAAGTATAAGATGAATTCTTTAAACCTGTGATTATTGATTCGATCATGTTATTGTTCATGTATGCTAGTTAGAGACTTATAATTGTGAGATGTGTTAAATTAGTTTCATGTTATTTATTTTCGTTTAATATCATGTTTTACTGCTTATATTTAATCAAACACATTGCATACTTGTTACATAGTATATCTGCAAAATCATAGTATTCCCTACGTAGACTGGTTGTAGTCTGACACAATTTATTTTACTATTTTTCAGAAGAAGAGTAAAAGATCAAGAGCGGTTACGGGACGGTGTGCGGACCAAGATATATGATCTATTGTGTTCCCGACATGTCAAAATTTATTTATGTTATTTAGTTATTTCAAACTCTGATCTTATGTTTCAAACGGTTATTAGTAATGAAATGAATGGTAATTGCTTTGAGGATTCCTGTGACGCGCCTGAAATGCTTAGCTTGTTTAAATTTGAATATTTCTGCTGCCTTTAAAAAAAAACTTCAAAAATTTGGGTTAAATTTCGGGGTGTTACATTTAGAATTAACCAAAAAATGCATCAACAAAAAAAGAATAGGTCCTTCTATTAGCCAAAGAAGTTCAACCCCCAATATTGAGAAAACAACACTAAGGAAAATTACCTAGGCCTGTCCCCAAGAATTATTTTTCTTTAAGTTCATTCACAAAGTCAAGATATACTCTTTTTTTTGGATAATAAGTCAAGATATATTCTTAAGAGCATAAACAGACCTCTGTTTTCATAAGCATGCCACTCAAAGTTCAAGAAAACAACTTGAGCAAGTTTTTCTTAATCCCCTTTGCAAACTGAAAACGGTCAAAAGCTGCAGAAAGATGCACAAACCCAGGGGTAGAACTAAAAAATTATGCCCAATGGACCTGGAATATAACACATAGGAAAAAGGATCCCTAAGAGACATATATTGCAAAATGAACGCCTTTTTAGGTCCAAAATATATCAGATTTCGACAATCTTCCTACATATATTCATACAAAAGGACAAAAACAGCTACTCAAAGACATCTCTGAACTATGTCACCAAATCTGAATAACAAGGATAGTGCAAGTGACAATTTTGACACAACACTAAGCACAACAAACTCATAGATAGCAGACAACCTTTTCTGAGCATTAACAAGCACAACAAAAATCTCTCGGAAAAATATCCACTAGCAGTAAAACTTTCTCTCTCTCACACACACACACATGCACGCACATATGCATGTGTCTGCATGTATGCACTATGTACCAATGCAGGTATATTGTCATTTAGGCATCAATATTATCAAGTATATGCTTATTGGATGTTGATGTAGCTCCCAATTCATACACTATGATAAAAACTGGGTACCTTAGCTTGAGCTTGTCAACCAATGCAATTGCAATATATCTTCCTGAAAGTAGCATCATGGAGATTTCTTCACCACTGATGGACCTGCACTGTAACACAAAATATTTGTAGAACTATATCCAGTTTTAAGATACAAGTGGGCCAGCTCATTGACAAAGAACAGCAATCACTGCTTAAGTAACACACAACTGGAAGTAACAGTGAAATGTATAAATGAAATCTACCAACAAATTCATGGAACTATAAGAAGTTCAGCGGATAATTAGGCTATATTGATGATAATTAGACAACCATTGCAACTAGATCCCTATTAATAGATGACCACATAATGTAATAAAACATCTAAGTAGAAGGTCTAGGGGTAAAAAATTGTGAACATAATAGCTACTGTAGCAGGATTCACCCCAACTTGATCACAGCTGTTCTTTTACAAGAAACAACATGTGCTTTTGATCCAAATTAATGTTGGCATATTGTTTTCAACATTTACCATTAGAATAATTATCATAAATGCAATATTTTCTTCCTATTTCACACAAGTATCAACAAACGGACTATAGATACCTGTATGCTGATTCCGGCTTGCATTGCATTTTTAAAAAGTCTATCCACACGACTTGTATCATCTGGCAATTGCTCCTGCATATTCAAAAGTAACAGCAAATAATGCTATCAACAGCATGGTATTTATATGGCTGTCCAAAATAGGCTTATGTTTAAAAAAAAAAACTAGTTACCATTTAATAATAAGCGGTATACAACCATAGATACATCAGAATAACTCAATTCCAAGCCATCAATAATCAAGATGGGAGGCAAGAAGGAACCAATCATTAATGGAAGAAATTCCTTTCTTCTTTTCAAAGCAATGGAACTGGTAATTAACTACATGTGTTTCCCAAATACCATTTTGTAAGTGGCATATGTGATTTGGAAAGGAATGCGACTCTGACTTTCTTCTAATCATACACCAGGCTACACAATGTTAAATCGTGTAAATTGATTACTTAACAAAATGAAGCGCTTTAATCAATTGCCACATGATGCATTGTTGCAATGCAGAATTACTTTACTATGATACTATTGTGTGGCAGAGGAGTTTGACGACGGGCCATTAGGCACCTATTCATATTTGAAACCATGACCTATTCATACTTGAAACCATGCTTTTGTACTTGCCTGTTTCTTTGATAGATTTCTTGTTCTTTACTTCAAAGGAGAACGAGACTCATTATCTGAATGATGCGAGAGAAAATAAATCCAGTTAACAAATTTGAGATGAAGTGCTGGCATCTGCTCCGCTAACTACTGCATTTTCCTGCTACTAGTACCCACACCTCAAGCTCATTCTCAAGTGCACATTTCAATACTTTTTCATTGACACGTGCTTATATGCAGCCGCACAGTATAAAGCAATATGACCCTGCACCTGACTGATTGCCTACATAATTGAGGGCAGGAATAGTGTTGAGAGGAACCTGTTGCATGCCCATGGCAATAGTTGAGGTTAGGGTTCAGACTTCATATGTTATTTGTTTTCCATTTTCAGCATTTCTTAATGCTGGTGAGGCCATCAGATATCAAACGTCTTGTCATTCATGCAGGAAAATATTGACCGATGATTGAATTCCTCCATGCTGTTTTCATAAAGGTGCTTGAAGCCTATAAAATGCTTTTCGCATTATCAATTCCTTAGACAGTCATAGTTACAAATGGTGCCAAGAGAAACTCCCTTAGTTGCTCTAGGGAGAGCTTAAATTTGGACCACCGAACTCTTGCTGCATGTCTGGCTTTTTTTAAATGTTGGCAAAGCAAGAAACTGCTGTGCATCTTACCATCCATTCAGGCAACGCAAGTACCTTTGCATGTAGTCACCAAATACCATTCAGTTTATCATATTTTAAAAGGATTGTTTTTAAGTGAAAGAAGCTAAAATATTTGGATAAATTAAAAAATAAATATTATCATGATATTTCCTCAAAAACATATTTTCATTAATTATATTTTTCAAATTTACAAATTGTATTCAGCATATCCTTGAATCCCAAGAAAAACTGCACTAAATTTTTCCCACGGGAAAAACTTGCAGATATTATTGCAGCTATGACACACATCAACAAATTACATGGCAAGGAATTATGCACAAATATAAAAACTTTTATTTAGGTCAAGAAAATAGCATATGCACATTAACTATATCATATGGATATGGCTGAGGATACGGGGATATGGCCATTTTATGAAGTTTTTAATATGGATTGTATATAAAGGAATACAGAACGGGAGTCAAAATGGAGTATCCATGTGACATAGCTCATTAATATGCTTAAAACCATGACAAAAGATGGAAGATTTTCTTGCCAGATGAAAAGTGCCAACATTAAGAAAAAAGGAAAAGGAAAGAAAAAAAATGACTTAATGGGATCCAATACCAGAATCATAACAACAAGCAAGGTGCATGAATGTTTGAGTGTGTCAAATATGTTTGATCTCAAGCAAAATTAATCAAGACTACAACATCTATGTAAGCACATGCAGGCAACTGAATATTCAGCATATTTTTTCGCAAAAGTTGGATAACAAAAAGAAGCCAATCTAGATGCACCAATAGAATAATATTTTACAGCTAAATGTAACAAGCACAATTGTAGGCTCTCTAAACATATACAAATTTTATTGGCTAAAACATCAGAAATCCACAGGGAAGCGAATGCTATAACAAATTTACTTGACCAATTATCAAGCTCTTGCAATGACTCTACACAAGCAGCATGATATGACAGTACAACCGGAAAAAAACATGATTTTGGTGCAAAAAGGAGTTAACAAGAAATTATATGTTGATAGAGTGCACCAAAAGTAGCATAATGCCCATTCATACATAAGTAATGTAACTAAGAACAATATTTTGAGAAATTGGCCATGGAAGTCATAAGAATTAAGCACAAGGCTTCCAAGACTCTCTATGAATGTCTTAACAGTCAAGTAGAAGTTTGGTCTGTCTCCCAAGTCCATCTTGAACCTCTGCATACATCTGTCCAGTGTACAATTTCAGCTCCAGTTCAGGATTGATCTGGAAGGCTCCCATCCAGTGTTCCACATCAATGGCAAGCCTTCCGGAATGAAGATTGAGTCTCATTCTGAGCCCATCATGAGTCCCAGTGACCATTTTCTGAGAAACCCACTGAGCCTAGTTTTAAAAGAATAAAAGTGATGAAAGCATGTGAACTTTAAAACTCACTTTGTAAAAGGTCTCCACAGCAAATTCTGGATTTGCACCAAGAGTCACAGTGAGGAAAAAAAATCTCACAGAAAATTTATGCAGTAAATGTGCCAGATCAACCGTCCAAATGCTGCCAACCAGAATAGTATTAGTTAGAAGCATGACCATTTTATTTAAAAAATGACCATAAGTATAAGAAAACAAACAATGTCTTAAGTTTGATCGCAAGGTAGAAGATACTAGACTGAAGAAGGGTGCAAACAAGTTAATTATTAAGTTCAACGACAGGTTAAAACAACAGTTGCACACCAAAATCCCTGACTAGTTCCATACTTTTCTATCTTCAGAATTTCAATATTTTTATGTTTTAATTACACGTGTCAACGTCATGTACAGGAACTATAATGATACAGATGGTGTTTTACTTGTTTTATTTGTAAATGAACCTATTCTCGATAACCTTCAATTAACACAGTATTCTAGCTGCCCATGAGGGCTCCACCCAACTGGTGAGAGAATATTCAGATTAATCCCAATCCATGCTAAGAGGAAAGAAAGAGTGGTAGTAGTTAATATTGTTTATGTCATCTACAACTTAATATTTCAAGTTAAACAAAAACTTAGATCAGGATTAACAGCCAGACATTGATTGGAATAGAACAAACTTATAAGAGGCTGATGAATACTCATCTTCCTGTTCTGGACAAAATGTTGCAGGCCGCCACCGCCACAAGTATAAAAAGTTCAAGGTGGAAAAGAATAATTTTTTTTATGTTGTGCAGCATCTTTTCTGTGAGGCATAACTATAACTACAAGAACTTTCTACTTCACATAATTCCATGAAGTGTGGCATGAACTTTTGCAAAGGGCTGACAAAATATGTGAGAAGGTAACCTCACAAACTTATTCTAAAATGAAATTCAGGAGAATGGTAATTTTTGTATAGAAATGATTCACACAGATAATGCAGACAAATAAAAAGACATGAAAAGAGACGGATGTGGCCATGGACAGCAACAATGCAAATTTTTTTATTTTTTTAACCTAAATTAATTTTTTTCTATGTTTCTAGTAGCACCAGACCTAAAGATATCATGACCTATAACAGGACATGCTTCAACAATTAGAAAAAAAATAGGAATCTCCATTGATGCAATAGCACAGATTTTCAAAGAAAGGCATAAGCAACAAACCAAAGACAAAATCACTAGCTCAAAGAAAGTAGAATACACCAAGCAACCAAACAATACAAAATACCAAATTGCTCGCCTGGAAATACTGCAGCATTTTTCATAGTTGCCAACCTAAATGTATAATGTGAATAGACAATATCTAAACAAAAACATCAAAGCAACATTAAATCAAATATTGGTTACCAAAGTTTTGAAAATACATCTAGAAACAGACAACAATCCACAAAACACTAAAACAGACACCAAAATAGGTTCCGTATGGCAAAGTACATGATGGCAATTTTCTTCTTGAACAAAAACCATGGCAGTATTCTAATTCTTTCACCAAGCAATCAAATATCAAATTTCTCAGAATGCAATGATCAAAAGGATACCTCGTCGTGCGGCACAACTCGGCCAAAGAATGAATGTCACAGTGTTCAATCCCGAGAGTTCTCAAAACCATCAAAACACAAGCAAGACCGCAATCCCAAGCACATAGCTGGCAAACGTGAGGCACCTTGGAGAATCCAAACAAAATGCAATATCCGAGCAAGATCAAAACATAGGAACTCACTTAGGAAACAATTGATGGGGAACAATCAACTCGAAGCAGAAACACAAAACAGGAGATGAACATGGGCAAGTGAATCACCTCAACGAAATGCGAACGACGTAAAACGGTTTCATAACCCAATTGAGGTAAATGAGATAACTTCATCGAGGCAAATTCTTCGGAGAAACAAGAACCTTCCATCCCGCCGTTATCCGAAAGATGGAATTTCCGACTCCTTTCCCCGCGCGCCATAACAGAATCGGCGGAGAACGCTTGCAGGAGGCCAAATTCATCCATGTCCGTAGAAAGACCACCGTCCTTTACGAAGCATGAAACGCAACTATTAACAACAAGAGGCGAAGAATAGGCCTGAAACAAAAGAACCCACATCGTAAATCGTCTTGGCAATCAAATTCTCGTCTAATCCCTCCCGAAACCCAAAAGAAAAATAATGGTCCTGAAACAAAGAACCCACTTTTTGGATCTTATTGGGCAATCAAATTCTCGTCTCAAAACAACAAAAAATCACCAATACGCTTGAAACAAAAGAACCCACTTGTTAAATCTTCTTGGGTAATCAAGTTCTCGTCTCAAACCAACAAAAAATCACCAATATGCTTGAACCAAAAGAACCCACTTGTTAAATCTTCTTGGGCAATCAAAATTCTCGTCTCTTCCGTCCTGAAACCAACAAAGAATCAGGCAAAACCCAACGAATGCGACTATTTTCTTATTCATTGCCCCAAAAAAACAAAAACAAAAAACATCAAAATTTTGAAAAAACTAGGCGGGTTGAAGGCTTAACAAGCAAATTTTCATATACCCATGAAAGAAAGAAAAAAACAAAAAAAGCAAGAAATCCTGAACAGAATTCAATTTCACCACAACCACAAAATTAAAAAAACCATGAAAAAAAGGATACCTCAAGCATTCGACTCACTTAGAAGCGAAGGACCCCAAAAAACGTAGTTTCAGAAGTTGGTTAGGAGACTTCCAGCCAGAGACGATCTCCGGAACCGACCATCTATAGTTTTTCGAACGTAGGTGCGAGCAGGACAAAATTCACCGATTGGGGACGAGCACGTTTTCGTCTGTCTCTATCCTGTAGGACCTACCGTTGGTTGGAGTTTTTGAACGTGAACGACTCTCCTTTGAGATAACTACTGTCAAAAAGGATTTCTTCTCGAAGATACCACATGGATACGAACATGGACGTGATACGACTCTACATGTTTTTTTTAACAATCCAAAGTGAAAACTCCTCCGTCACCTCCCATTGTACATTGGTTGACCTCGGTTGCTAAAATCCACGAGCACCCATCTTCCACGGGTGTCCAACCTGGGACATCTAGGTGACAATTCACAAGTCGTCCATACCAGATGAGTGGATCCGTTGTGGGCATCGAGAAATCTAGAAATGAATACTTGATAAGCAAGGTGCAAAAGATAATTGCTCCTTTTAATATTTGATATATAAATTTGTTTAAAATGTAAAAATTATTTTTCATAGATTTTTTTTATTTGAAAGGTTATAACAAATATTTTAATACATATTTTTTATAATTAAAAGAATATAAAACTATTTTAATATTTTTATAATTAAAGAGATTTCGGATGATCGGCAAGTACTATCATTTACAAAACCTTGTTATAGTTAACTTAGAAAGAAAACCCAACAGAAGGCTTGCAGTTGCTAATGTGCCAACAATGATAGTTCTGTATTGAAGTATCAATGGGGGCTCGGCCTGTCTGGCTGGAGCAGTTAGCGTACGTCACCTTGTGTTGGAATGTTGCAAGTTCGAATCCCAATAGTATAGTTGTATAACTGAAAATGGCCGGAGCAATTTTGATCGTTTAAATTTTTGGGTCGCTCGGCCATTTTTTTACTACTCATTGGCTGAAAAATAGCTAAAAAGGTGTCACCCATGCATGCAATACCTTCCTGACCATTTTCCGGCTGATAGGTGGCTGAAAATGGCCAAATTCTTATTTTCTTGTTTTTCTCTTTTTTTTTTTAATTTTCAACATTCCGGCGGCCAGGATAGTGCTGCCTTTGCAGGGTGATACCATTCTGCCATTTTTAGGTCACTGACTGGTAGAAAAATGGCTAGCCTGATCTTTTTTTAGGTTTTCATGCTCAAAAACCTGATTTGGTCACCCAAACCAGGTTTCCGAAAAACCAAGTTTTGAGGCAAAACCTGGTTTTCTCGTAACCATATTTTGCCCTTGTCATCCACACGGAGCCTTTGTAAATTAAAAAGTTTTGTGAAGCTGCATTTTGCAGGTTTATCACTAGTAAATACAAATGCTTTTGGACAGTGAATTTCAAATGAGTCCTTTTTTTTCTTTTCTTCCTTTTACTTTTTTATCTCCGTTTCATGACGTGAGGTTTGGTATTTGAATTGTGATGTGTGTTTGAAGCTATACCCAATAAAGTGGTCCAGCTGGTATTCATTGCAAACATATAATAACATCTATCAAATGCACCGTGATCATGTAAAACCCACCCGAAATAACATCCATCAAACTCACTGTGATCACGTAAAACCCACCCGACTGTGTCTGGTGGAGAAGATAATCTTAAAAAAAAAAGGAAATGAGATTGGGAAAAACGGTTCAGGAAAATTGAGGAATCGCTTTCCTCTCTTGTCTGCCGAGAGACGAGGATAAACCTCACCTCATTATCGAGAGGGTAAGGCTTATTCTCACCCACCGTGAGGGCTCTATAAACGGTGAACCTCTCTGCCTCACCATACAGTGAGAGAGGAAGATTTGTGGACAAAGAGAGTATGAGAGAGCGATTGAGAGAGAGCCATCACCACCAGAGCATCGCCGCTAGGAGAGGTAAACCCTCCCCCTTTTCCGTTATTCTTTTGTTTAAGAGAGAGACCGACATCCATGGCGGACGACATGTCCATTAAGAGAAGGCTGGCAGCTGCCGGCATCGTTGCTGAGAGAGAGAGAGAGAGAGAGAGAGAGAGGAGGGGAGGAACCCAACAACCGAAGGTTGTCGGCAACCTCGACTCTTCAGCTGAGTGAGTCAGTAGAGCCGACTTGGTTTGGGGGTAAACCAGACTGAGTCGGGTCTATCGAAACTTAGTTGGGTCACTCTCGGTGAGACCTAAACCGAACCAGATCAAAAAAAAAATGTTTTGATCGATCGAACCGGTATGAGCTGAATCAGACTGAGTCGGTCTGACCAAACCGGTTTGGGTGTGAACCTAGACTGGGTCAGGTCTGACTAAGATCGACTCGGTCTGGGTTCAGTCCAAACTGAGTTTGGTCAATATGCTTTTGAGCTCATCTTGGTTGATCAAATCGATCTGGACTAAACCAGACCGAGTCGAATTGACCGAACCGGTCTGGTGTGAACCCAGACTGGGATGACTCTAACAAAGTCTTGGTTCCTTATTTGGGTGTTGATCTAACTGGACCCAGACTGGGTTTGGGTTCAGTTCGATCCATTTGATCAGGACCAATCCAAGTTGAACCAGATCCAGACTAAACCAAACAGAATTGGGTCTGGATCAGTCTTGGATTCATATCAGAACTAGATCTAGATCCAGTTTGAGAGTAGTGAGATCAATTCTAGATGCAGAATGTAACTTGATCTGCATCCAATTCATAACTAAATGGATCAATTCTTGATCCAAGTCAGAACTGGGTCTGGATCTAGTCAAACAGTTTTGGATCTAGATCAAAACTGAGTTTGGATCCAGTCTGTGATTAGCTTGAATTAGTTCTAGTTCATGATTGGATCCAATCCAGTCTGCTTTAGGCTGGATCAATTTTGGTTCCTGATTGGGACAGAACTGATGTAACGCCCCCAAAATCCTGAACTTTTAACTTTTTAGAAAAAAATTTGAAGCCTTGAATTCATTCCTTTATCAGAGTTTAAAATAGCAGTTTAGCAAAAAAAAAGTGTTTGAAATAACAAGTCAATGGACCTTGAGAGCATTACAGGTGAACCTCTTCCATTACATAACGGATTTGTAACTTTGTACGTTCATTGAAACCAAATAGATTCAAAATGAGGGTTTAAAGTTTATACGAAAAGTAGAATTTCAAATAAACCCTTTTACCAAATTACAAAAGATGTCCTCAAGAGCAAAACGTTAGGAAAAAAGTTTCAACTTAATATCATCACGTCATCATGCCATCGCTTGTCGTACCAACTTAATCATCACCTGTACCCATAAAATAGGGTCAGATTGATAAAAATCTAGTAGCTGCATAGATATAATAATTCAGAATGAGACTAACACATGCGTAGTTTTATTTGTGATATGCAGTTCAAAATAAGAAAAAATGAGCATGCTAATCTTGTTTATGTATCATTCCAATTTTATCAGATGTCTCCGAATTGAGTGAGCAAAATGAGCACGCTGACAAAATTCAAAACAAAACTAACATATATGTTGTTCCTTTCGTGGTGTGCAAGTCAAAATAACTATAATGAACATAATAACTTTGTTTCGATATTAACTGTCTTGAGGGTGTGCACAAAAGAAACGTAAAAACAACTAAGATTTTCTGGCGGTTTGTTATGTTATATATTTTGATACCCCATACAGCTAGCTGAGTCTGCTCCTAAAGAGACGACCAATGACCGAGAGAGAATTTTTCAGAGGTCACTCGTTCAAGTGGATGTATCCATACTTCTGCAGAAGTCATTAGGACCTACCTCGTAGGATAATTTTTGGTAGCCCAGTCCCCTAACTCCGATAACTGGGGACGTCGAGTCATTTGCTCGAGGAGTGTAGTTGTTAATAACCTATCCATCAGAGTTTTTGTACCATCTCATCCTCTCTTTTGACGAAATCATAACAATGAATGGGTATGTCATGTTCTATTTTAACTGACGACCCATTCTACATGCTCTGGTCTTTTAAACCAACTCGAGCATCTTGCATGTGAAGGCGATAACTATCGTTTATGTGATTTTCTTTTCATTATTGTGCATTTGCATGTTATGAGGTTACCATAAACCTTTTATCCAATCATTATAGTATTAACATGTTGTGCATGTTACAATGAGGGGGGTATCGGTTTCTCATAAGGAAACCCCAACATTATTTAGAATTCTCAATATTTTTTTTAATAACATTTTTGTGATTTCCTTTTTATCATTGTGTATTTGCACGCTACGAGGTTACCATAAACTTTTCATCAAATCATCATAGTATTAACATGACATGCATGTCTGATAGTAACGTTACGATAAAAAATGTATCAATTTCTCAGAAAGAAATGCTAACACTATTAAGAAATATCAGAGTCTCATGTTTTAGGCAAAGAGTATCAGAGTCATTCAGATATCAAACAAAAGACCGTACGTACCTCTTAGGGCTATATAGGTTTGAAGAAAGACTTGGTTGCGAATGATCAACTGTCAGGTATTCATTTTTGCTTTTCAAAACCACGCATATTCAAATACTAGAATCTCACAAGAAATCTCTTTTCCTTTAAAGCTTTGGCGGACATGCCCGAATTCGCGTCTTTAAAAAGAACAAGCGTAATACAGGGTAGGAAAGAGTATGAAAAATTATGTACCTTACAAGGTTGTATATATATATATATATATATATATATATATATATATATAATCACAAAGCGCAAGTTTGTGCACATTACAGTGTGGCGGCAATGTATAGAGCAAGACTCGATGTGCGAAACCACACATCGAGTTAAATAAATTACGTAAGCAGTGCACGAGGTACGAAATCATACATTAGCTAAATAAATGCATAAACAATACATGAAGTACGAAACCATACCTCGGCTAAATAAATGCATAAGCAGTGCATGAGATACGTAACCGTACGTTGGCTAAATAAATATGTAAGCAGTACCCTATGCACGTAATAGCTCGACGACAAGGTAAATGACATAAAACAAGACTTGATGTGCAAAACCACACATTGAGATAAATAAATTGCATAAGCAGTGCATGAGGTACAAAACTGCACTTTGGCTAAATAAATACGTAAGCTGTCTGTGCACGCAACAGCGTGACAGCAAAGTAAATCACATAAAGGTAAATGAACAAGGATTCGTAAAACTGCATCCTTGAGTTAAAAGCATATATATATATATATATATATATATATATATATATATATATATATATATATATATATTATATGTATGCTTATACACATGTTTTAGAATTGTCCTGCCATTGTCTTATATGCAACTTTTCCCTACCTCGAAGATTGTCGGATTCACTAACAATTTCGAGCGTAGGTTATAAATGGTTTATGCCTCGGTGTGTGTGTCGAGTCCATTGCGCTGATGGGGTGCGCTAAAATATTTATCGTACTGTGAAAATAAGAACAAGAGAATTCCTTTTTAAAATTATGCATTTGTATTAGGTTTGTGTCACAGGGGCCAAACCTGACCCTGGTTTGGGTTGCCTGACTGAGCTGGGTCCCGAGTCGGGGTGAACCGAGGTTAGTCGGGCTCGGCTGAGCCCGACTGGCCCCAAGTGGGGGAGAGGGCTGAGTTGGGCTTGGTGAGGATCGAGCGCACACGATCAAGTGAGCCGGTTAAGGCCCAACCGAGCCGGACTCAGTTGGATCCCCAACCGAGCCGGGCTCGGTTTCAATTAAAAAGAAAAGCAGGGAAAGGGGGTGGGCTAGACTGCCACGCTGAGCCTGGCCCATCCTTGGACGGGACCAAGGACCCGGTTGGGCTCAGTTTGGTTGTTGAGCCTGACCCATTTAAAGAATGGGATCGAGCCTAGGCTCGACTCTCCTTCAACCGGTATACGATGGGCTCAGTTTAAACTGAGCCCAACTGCAAGAGGGCAGAAGCGTCGCCTCTGTCTGTTGACCAAAAAAAGGAGGAAGCAGGGGGCAACACCTCTGTCTGCTGGTTGTTGGCCAAAAAAGAAAAGGAGGCAGGGGTACCATCCCTGCCAGCCAATCGAAAAACACAAGAAGGCAGGGGCGGCACCCCTACTGGCCAAAAAAGAAAAGGGCAAGGGGTGTCGCCCCCCTGTCTTGCTTGTTGGTCGAAATACATGAGGCGACAGCAGGAGGGGCAATGCCCTCTTGCCAACAAAACCAGCGAGAGAGAGAGAATAGATGCACACTTGAGGGGTCGCGCGAGTCTGACTAAGGCTGGAGGCTCCGGTGAAGGGAAAGGGAGAGACGAGAGGGTTGAGGGGGAGAAGTATCGGGGGGAGGAGGTTGGATCCAACCTGGATCCATTTTTTTTTAATTTACGAGTGTTACAACTGAACCAGTCTGGTTCGAGTCTGGTCGAGTTACACCAAACTGGATATGAATATACACCATTTAGTAAGCATATCCGAGACAAATTTTAGAGAGCCTAGATGGGTTTGAACCCAAACCTAGTTGGGTCTAGACTGGGTTCAATAAACTTGGTATTATAAACTTAGAGCGAGTATGGTCCGACCTTAGCTGAGTAAGAACAAATCTCAAAGAGTTGAAATGGCCAAATTACCCTTATGTGTGACTCAATATTAAGTTAGTAAAACAGGCATAACTTTGCACCCTGAACTCAAAATTGAGTGAGGTTTGGTGTGTTAGATTCATATCGCAGAGATAAATCTTCCTATCCTATGGTTTTGACCAAACCAAGGGCACAAAATTGGAGGTTTGATAGACCTTAAGAAAGGTATTTTGGTAATTTTGATAAAGAATAAATAATATCTATTTATTAATATAAATATACTTATGTGATTATCCGATTTTATTATTAGAGCTATGAGAGACTCAACTACGGACTAGAGTGCATTGTTTGCATTTAAGGTAAAAAATTTAAGTATTTTAATTAATAAAATATTGTATGTTGGCATATTTATGAATTAGACTACATGAAATCATGTTTGCTTGAGATTATGGTTGTATCCTAAAGAGTTTGCAATTGTATCTTAGAAATATACTTTCCTTGTGAGTAGAGAATGAATGCATGTGAATTAGTCTAAAATGCCATAAATGATTTCATGTATGTGACACTTCAACATGAGTTGCATGTATTGAATCATTGTATGTTAGATGAAATATATATTTGAGTTTTGAAGAACTTAGAAATGAATGCATGAGAATAGAATTCTTGAGATGAGATTTGAGTCTCATAATAGTTACAGAGGAGCTTTGTGACTTGAAATACATTGCATGCTGAAAGCCCTATAAATTTTTGAGGAAGACAGTGGAAATGGCTGCCTGATGGTCGTCAGCATGTGAGTTGCTACTGTTGGGGTCCTCAGGATTTATAGATATAGAGAGACTACATCTCTGCATGTTTAGAGAATTGGTGAACCTCAAAACCCTAGGATTGTCCCTTGAGAATACTTGAATGAGAATACCCCTTTGAGTACATTTGTTGGGAGACAATGGAAAGGAACTCGAGTGGGGGTTCATGTGAATGCATGAGATGCATATGTCTTAAGGAATCTTAGGGTTTCACCAAAAGATTTGGCACTCTAGAGTTATATTAAGATATAGCATGAACCACGAAAAACCTTGGGGCATGTATAGCTCTAGATTACTAACTTGTTAGTTTGCTACCAGAAGTCCTACAGTGCAGTGAACAAAGCGAGTGGTTCACAGTTTGACCAACACCATAGAATTAGTGTATTCTACACATGTTGCTATGCCCACAGTAGGCTATTACTGATATAACCAACATAGATAGTGGTTAGCATCAAGAGTATGCTAACTTGTGATAATTGAATGAAAAACTAGGAAAAAATAAAAGACATAAACCTATATGTGATGTATGATCGAGAACTAAAACAAGACAGGCTTAGAGCCCACTACAGTCGTAATTTGAGTTTATTTGCTTATAATTTAATATTTGTTGAGTTTTAGATGCACTCCCTTTTTAATTATTATAATTGTAGGTTCTAGGTGACTTGTGAGACAGGACTTGGTGTTAGGGATGGTAGTGGACGGGGGGAAACAGGGCCCCACCCCGCCTCTCTCCATTTGGATCAAGGATGGAGGACATGAAATGGGGATGGAGGCAGGGATGAAGGTTAAAATCAAAACCTGTGTGGGGATGGACTTACGCTTTTCCTCGCTCTGCCCCATCCTCGTCCTGATCCCTGCCTTGCCCCACCCCGTCCCCAATCCTTCTAAAGATGGCAATGTATCGAGGGGAAACGGGGCCCCGCCTCTCCTCATTTGGACCAGGGATGGAGGATATGAAACGGGGATGGAGGTTAAAATCCAAACCCGAGTGGGGATGGAGGTCCGGATTTTGAGACGAGGCGGGGGTGGAGACCTTGACTTCTGCCCCCGCCCTGGTCCACTGTCATCCCTACTTGGTGTAGGACGTTGGCAGCCTTCAGCAGGACATAGGTGGCCTCATCTTCAGGCATAGCAGTTTCCTCTTTTCTTTAGTTATTGAACTTGAGAGGAGAAACCTCATTTGGATGATGTAGCTTTTGTGGCATATGTGGATTTCTTTATTTAAATTTAATTAATACTATTTATTTAGAAAAAAATTATATCCTGTTGCTATGCGCTACTTTGGTATTTCCCTCTAGGAAGTAATACCCACGAACCTAGACTCTAGAGGTCCCAGATCATGGGGTTATAAAGTGATATCAAAGCCAAGTTAGCATAAAAAAAATTATCATCAAAATGTTCAATAAATAAAGAATAAAGTCTCTGCTAGTTAGAAACCTATTAATTAAAAAATTTGTGTTGGATAAGAATGGAAAACTTGAACGAGAATAGTGTGTTTGCACAACTAGGACACATAGTTGTGTTAGTATCCATAATAGCTCTAGCTATTTATGACATGGGACACTGGGTTTAGGGGATGGCGGAGGTTTGGGTGAGAGGTCCATTGTTGCCACCTCCTACTAGGAGAGGGCACTCACAGCCCAACCCCTGAGGAGCTCACCAGTTCTCCCACCAGGGAGTGCGGGCAGCACTAGGAAGAGCAACCAGAGATGGGTTGTCTGCTGGAGGAGGAGTCGTGCAGAGGACACGGACCAGTTTTATGAGGGGCGGGAGGCCCATGGTTAGTGACCATGGGCACCACATGTCTCTTGCTCTCTACAGATCTACCATGTTAGAACCCAATAGAGTCGACCTAGCAGTTTACAAGGAGGTAGTGTCCACTGCAGCCAGGGAAGAAGATTAGTGATATTGGAGGTTCAGATAGAAGGCAAGAGAGTGGCAACAACACGAGCGACTATGCCTGTTCAACCTACTTTTATGTTTCCTTATGAGCATATGGTACCGATCCCTTACCGAGCACCGCTAGTCGTAGCTTGGACTGAGGTGCATGCTAGGGAAGGACCAAGGGACTTGTCGGGTGAGCAAAGAGATAGAGAGCCCACTCTAGACTCTCCCACTTACATACCGGCTAGCCCAGTAGGATTCCCTGACTCTCCTACCTATACACCGGTCACACCAATTTACAGTATGATTGGATCTCCTGAGTTACCCCCTCAGTAGAGGGAATTTCATTTGATATCTCATTTCATTCAATTGGTGTAATTAGCTTTATGATATTTCATTCTTTGAATTTAGCAATTGCTTGAGTGTGTACAAACTTTAATAATTAATAAAAAGTTTGATTGTGTTATGCATATGTATGCTTGTATGTGAATGTGAATCTTATAAATTTAGTTGACTTTTTATTAAAAATGCAAATGAATGACAAATGCAGTACGTAATGGCCACATAGAGAGGGACTTTGTACCTATCGAGGGTACTCATACTGCCAGACGTGAGGCAACACTAACCAACAATTCCCCATAGGAGAGTGCAAATGGAGGAAGTGCTTCAACCAGGAGAACACCCTTTGTTTCATGTTCCTTTGGTAACAATATTCTTCAAAACTTCTGCAATGAGGGAAGGAAGATTTCACCGGTCTCTCCTGAGAGGAGTCTTGCGGCAAGCGACACAAGTGTACCGCCAGAATACACCACATACCATATTGGTATAAGTTTTATGAAATAGATTTTAAAAGATATTTTTGATAAAAATGTTTTGTGAAATCTAGACACTAAATAATAAAAACTGGCTCACACTAGGGTGAGATCCAGGTCAAAGTCAGGGAACGGGAGAATAAACTTTGTATTCCACATAATGACAAGTTTTATTGCCTTTAAAACTAAATAAGTAAAAGTAACTAGCTATTACAATGTGTTACCCTCTTGCGGAGGGCTCAAAAAGAATAATTAATGGCCTTATACAAACCCAAATTAATAAAATTAATAACCCTAATCTAAAAAAAAAGAAAAATGGTCTTCAGTTGCTTGAGCTTCTAGTCTCTTTGATCTCACTGCTTTCTTTTTTGACTAGCAGGCTTATAAAAGCTACTAATATTTTATTTTGAGGGCTCTTCTAAGGGCTCGAAGGGTCTTTTGGGGACCTCAGAGGGCTCTTTAGTTAAAATACTAGTTTACAATTCCTAAACTAATCAAAATTACAAAATAAAGAATCCTAAACTAATCAAAATACTGAAAATACAGGGAAGACTTGGAAATTGGCAATTTTAACTTTATTTTGAATTTCAAAGTAGTTTCTCAAAAGTGTTGACAAGAATGGGTTTTTAATGCAATTTTTCAATGGATCATGCATAAAAATATATGTATAAGATACAAAATATATGTATAATCAAATTTTCTCATGCTTATTGTTTGCTAGTCCTTGAGCAAACTGACCTTGAATAACAAAAAACACAAGCAAACTAACAAAGCAAAAACCTAACTCACTTTCATAAGAATCACAACTGCATTTAGTGTATGCAACAAGCCCTTTAAACCCTTGGGTTACCTCAGTGGACGAGTAAGGTCTCGTGAGGGTTTGCAGTGATGCTACCCACAAACATCTCTTTTATATATACATACAGATTTCAACTTCACAAAGTGTTAGGCAGTTAAGGAGTTTGTTTTCACGAATATTTCATGCCATTACACTTTCAAGACATATTTAGAGTTTTTTACATGCCACCACAGAGTAAAAAAATTCTTTTACTTTTCTAAGAAAAACCATAATCATTTATGCTTTATTCTTAGAAAATCGAATACACACATGTCATTGTTTATTTATCCTCACTTATATATTTTCTGCATAGGTTTCTCAAAAATTATTCCTAAGCAATGAACTTTATTTTTATGCTCTTGATTTTCTTTTCTTTTTTTCTTTTTTTCTTTTTTTTCAGATATTAAATTTTTCAACACTTTTTCTTTCTTTTTGTTGAGCACTATATCAATTTTTCGTTTTTTTGTAACCCATGTAACAAACTTTGGGTCAGTGACTCCCATACCAGATGACCTTAGGGCATCAGATACAAAGTATCTCTCAGACTTAATTGCTCTAGTAACTAGATCTTTCATTTTTATAGTTCTATGTATAGTTGTCTTTTTTGTCGTGTGCAATGTCAACATCTATTAGGCTCTATATAAAGTTCATGTAACGGACTTTCGATCTGATGACTCCCAAACCAGATGACTTTAGGGCACCAGGTATAAACACCCATCAGGCTCTACTCGCTCGAACCAAATAGGCCATATATACCCTAATAGCTAGGCTCAGACGCAAGTTAAAGTGTTTGATACCCATATTAAAAAGGACAACGAAAGAGATCACTTCTTTGTTTAGTTGACATCTGTGGCCTATCTGGTTTGAGCAAGTAGAGCCTGAGGGGTGTTTACACCTGGTGCCCTAAAGTCATCTGGTTTAGGAGCCACCGGCCCGAAAACTTGCTATATGGACTTTATAGAGATCAAAAGAGATGTTGACATTGCACATAACAAGAAAAAAACTATACATAAAACTATAAAAATATAAGGTCTAGTGACTCAAGCAATTAAGTCTGAGGGATACTCTGTATCTGGTGCCCTAAGGTCGTCGGGTCTGGGAGTCATTGACCCAAAGCTCGTTATACGGGTCACAACAACCCAAAAATTGATATAGTGCTCAATTGAAAAAAGAAGAAGGAAAAGTGTGAAAAAGTGAAAAAGAGAAAGAAAAATAATCACAAGAGTTGATTGAGAATTTTTTTTAGTGCTTAGAAAGAATCATGAAAACACTGTGCAGAAAACATATAAGTGAGGATAAATAAGTTATAGCATAAATGCATATGATTTTATGAGAATAAAGCATAAATAATTGTGATTTTTAGAGAAGTAAAAGTAAAAGTTTTTCTTCTATGGTGGCATGTGAAAACTCTAATGTTATAAAAAGGTAATTGCATAAAATATTTGTTTAGACAAATTTCTTAACTGGCTAATGCTTTTTTAATTTGAATTCCGATGTATACATGACAGAGATGTTTGTGGGTAGCATCACTGCAAACCCTTACGATACCTTACTCGTCCACTAGGGTAACCCCAAGGTTTAAAGGACTTATTGCATATGCTAAATGCAACTACGATTCCTATAAAAGTGAGTTAAGTTTTGATTTGCATGTTTTGTTTTGTTTGCGTTAAGGGTCAGTTTGTTCGAGGACTAGCAAACAATAAGCATGTGAAAATTTGATCATGCATACGTTATTTATAATTTTATATATTTTTATGCATGATATTCTGCACATTTAGTGTTAAAAACCTATGCTTAGTCGATTTTTATGCATTGCCCTGCAGGAAAGTTTGTGTCATGTTATATCGCACTTAAAGTGAAAAAGAAGCAATTTGGAGAGAATGGATCGGATAAAAGGTTGAAGCTCCAGATTTATCCATCTGTATTTTAGAATACTTTAGTTTTCTAATAGGCTTTTAGAAATATTTTTTTAAAAAGTGAGGCTCTTTGAAATTGTTTGAAATTAGATTAATTTTTTTAGAAAAAATTCTAATTAATCCCTCTTAACCCTAATTGCCATTATAAAAAGATTTTATGGAGAGGGGGGAGGGGCATCTTTCCCCTTGAGATTCATGCCCCTGCTCTCTCTCTCTCTTCTTTAGTCATTTTCCTCCTCTTCTTCTTCTTCCTTCTCTTATTCTTCCTTTCTTTCCCTTCTTTCACTAGCTACTTCTTTCCCTCTCATCAGAGAGTGGTGGTACGCGTGCGATCTCATAGGAGAACCACTCTTTTTCTCAACCACTCTGTCGGAGGCAAACCACAAGGTGAGTCTCTTCTCCCCCGTCTCTTTATTTTTCTGCATATAGAATACTTTTTGGTTATGCGTGCATATAGTACTTTTTTGGCATTGCATCTTAGTTTGATAAGGTATTCTCAATTGTTTTCAGCTAAAGTTAGTTTTTTTGAAATTTTGCATGCATCTAAAATAGGTTCTATTCTGATGTTCGTTGCATATAGGTTAGTGAATTTATTTTCCAGCATAGCATAGTTTTTTTTGTTTTCTCTGTTTAAATAAAAAACACAAAAAGAATCGGGTCTCTTCATATTTCTATTAGATCTGGTGATTTGATCTATCGATCAGATCCAACCAGATCTGATTATTCCATTAGCCTTGACCCGATCGGGTTTTGCTTTTGATCACGCAGGCAACACATTTTGCTTTTGGTCGGTTGATCTGATCGCTGATAAGATCTAACCAAATCTAAATAGGTCTGCTGCCAGTAGCGGACGGGCAGATCTGCATACAGTGGGCTAGTTCCATTCTTGGCCAAATCACGCCAAGTTGCTCTGAGAATAATTTTTATGAGATTTATATAACCTGCAGATCTGATTCACATAATTTTTTTCTCAAACCTTGGTCTGAATACACGTAGCCAACAACCACGTTGTCAGCTAGCCTGCAGCCGAGTGGTGGTTGGCTGACAGGCTGTTGCTTGCTGCCAACACGGACCCACTTTGGGTCAAAGTCGGCTAGCATCAAAGCTGAACAAAAGTTATAACGCCCCAGATTTTCAAAACAAAGCTAAGTTGAAAATTTTATGATTTTTTTTTCTTTATAGCAAAACTTAGAAATGGTTTTAGTAGTGAAAATGGACGATAATGAGTCATCGGTTTTAGAAAACTCTGGGCAAGTCACAGGTATGTGGCCAAGCTTTCATTGACCACCAAGGTGTTTCATTTATCAAAACAACTTATTACAAACATCACTGCTTGGAAAATCAGTACATAGTTTTAATAAAGGAAGCAATACAACACTATTTAGAGAAACCCTGAAACTCGATGTCGCCTTGCTTCACATATCGCAACACAGGTTCAACACCTGAAATCCCCATTAAACGAGGTCAGAACCACTGTTGGTCTGGTAAGCAAGCATTCATCCATACATTCAATAAAGCATCAACTCATGCAAAGACCACTCAGGGTCACAGTTCGCAACAACGATGCTCAAGTCTCCACGACTTAGCGTATATCGCAAGAGCCTCCTCAGGGCTACGAGTTGAACACTTTGCTCAAGTCTCTTTGACTTAGCGTGAGCCTCTTTCAGGCTGTGATTTAAACATCTTGCTTAAGTCTCCAGAACTTAGCATAGACCTCTTCAAGGTCTCATTTAGGAAGTCAAACTCAAGTCTCCATGACTTGGCACATCTTTATCTTACGAACCCAAGCACGAGCGCCTCAAGCTTAGCTTGTTGTGCATATACAACATGGGTCTTTGCCCTATCGGTCCAGTAGTATATCGATCATGACACATTTCTCAAGGTTATACAGGACTTGACAAAACAATGTTCATTCACTCATACATTCATACATTGCTGAACCTAAAGCTAATGCATTGTTTCGATATTAGCGGTTCACCCCCTAGTACATGGGAGAAGTTTTGTCCAGACATCAACGCGACATTCTGGGGGTTGATTATTTCATATTTTTTAGATACCCCAGAGGCCTATTGACTTTATCCATGTTAGGGCGGTAGAACTCATATCGAGATAACCCTAACAGGCCAGTTCGGATGCATCCTCTACTATAGTAGTTGGGTTTAATCCTTAGATATTTAAGGATAATCACGACCTCTAAACCTCCTGAGTGATGGGAGGCCCCTTGAACTCTATCAGGTTCAAAATCAAATAGATGTCACTCACAGCTATACCATCATCATATGCCATGGTGAGCAATAGTCGTGAAGGGGTCTACCGGTCTTATGATTACTTGTCGGATATTCACATGCTCTTCGGGAAGCCAATGCCTCACGCACTGAGGACATATGTACTCGACCCCATTCAGTATTCCCCAACACTGCCAAAACTACAGGGTTTGTGACCTTAAGGCTTATTCATATGCATGCTTGACTCTGCTCTCGACATCTACGGCCATCACGAGCACCTCACCTCTTTTGGGTAAATAACGTATTCTAGCTCTTCGGCCCTTACGAGTCTAGTTGTGCAATAATATCTCAATGAGCATGCATATGACGCGATCTCAACGGATTGACTGTTTGACGTAAATCATCATAATGAGCACCTGGCCTAGTTAATGTGCATCAACTACTCTGTCTCTTCGACCCTTATGAGTAAAGTGCCCTTACGAGCAAACATGAGAACGAGCCATTCTGGCAGCGTTCCGACAATAGGGCATCCTTATGCCATTCAATAGGTTCAAGAAATTCTTTTGCCAACCATTTCAACAACACTTTCCCTGCTTTGACGACAGAAGTGTGACGACCCTTTTTACTTTGTAGAAAGTATTTGACAGAACTTGGGCATCACCTCATCTGTATGACGGAGTAACATGCTACATTCTTTCTGAGTTTGTTGAGCTTCTTCAAAAATTTCAGCAACACTTCCTCTCTTTGACGAAGAAAGCATGTGTTTTTTTAAGCTGGGTGAGCATCTTTTCAAAAATTTGGCAGCATTTCTCCTCTTTTGACGGATAAATTACTACACTTAACTCGGGGATGGATATGTACCATTGTGCGTACTTCACATCCATCGAGGTTCGTTGAAACATTGGGCCATAACCAAGCCATGCGCAAGTAACTTAGGTTTTTACGAAAAAGCGATTTTGCATAAAAGCAAAACCTTTCTAATAGGGCTTCATTCGTCAAGCAAAATCTTGATCGAGGTGCGTAATGAAATCACATTGGCAATTTGGAATTTGATCTCCATTTGAATGCTCATTTATGCGCACTATATGTAATATAAGCAGGAGCATGTGCTTTATAATACGATGGCGTAAGTGAGTGCATATTTAATATTCAACAGAAGAAACCGAACTAAATAACTTGCAGAAAGCAAATACATATATATTTGCAGAAAGCAGGAGCCTTGGCATCATTCGACGCTACAACAATCTCAAATGCGTAATTTAAATTACAGAAAGTAGGAGCCTTGGCATCGTTCGGCGTGATGGCAATCTTAAATGCATAATTTAAATTACAAAAAGCAGGAGCCTTGGCATCGTTCAATGTGATGGTAATCTTAAATGCATAATTTGAATTGCAGAAAGCAAGAGCGTTGGCATCGTTTGACGCGATGACAATCTTAAAAGCATAATTTAAATTATAAAAAGCAGGAGCCTTAGAATCGTTCAACGCGACAATAATCTCAAATACATATATACACGAAAACCAATATCCAACGACAGTCGCAAGGCATGCACATGAATACCGAAGTATCCTAGAGGGCATAAACCAAAGACTAGGGCTAGATACCATTTTTAAGAACGTATATACTACGTATTCAACATACATATCCGACGATAGTCGCAAGGCATGCACATGAACATCGAAGTGTCCTAGAGGGCATAAACCAAGGATTAGGGTCAGATACTACTTCAAAACGTATATGCTATATATCATAGTACAAACAATCAAATACTTGAGAGAGAGATCGGTGAAGCAAACTTACTTTTTAATCGATGAAGAACGGTTCCAGAATGCTCTGACTGCTTCGAACTAGGTTTAAACCTTCCTTCGAGAGGTCAGACTAGGTCAGATGAGTTCAACCTAGTTAAGAAAGAGGAAGAGCAGGTCAAGCTACTAAACCCAAGTGGTTTGAACCAAAATGAGTTCGGTCCAAGTCAATTGGGTCAGGTAGGTTCAAACTTAGACCCACTAGGCTAGGTCTAGGTCAAGTGAATCAAACCTAGGTGTAAACACCCCAATTTTTCCTCATCCATGATCAGACAACCCTCCTCGTGCAGTGCTAACCCTGTTAGCTCAGTGTAGGAGTCAAACCCAGAGTCTGTGTAAAAAATTACCATTTTACCCACTTTTATTAAGAAAATTACCATTTTACCCCTAGGTCATCCCGGACCCAGTCAGTCGGAGTCAACCAAGCACATTGGTCAGTTCAGAACAGTTAAAATATCAATCATTTCAAGCTCATCTGAGCTCACAGTGAGAAAGCCATTTTCATTTCTAACCATTCCTGCCAAAATGGGATCATTTCTTCAGAAATAAGCTCTTTTCTCACTCAAATCCAAGCCAATTGTCTCCAAGTCAGTCATTCACAGTCAGTCATATTCTCTAGAGTCTAACTTGAGCTCACCAGGAGTTCAAGTGCTCCCATTTCAGTTCTAAACCATTTCCAGGTGTCTAGGAGCCCATTTTAGCCCGTTTAGCTCATCCAGCTGAAATTGAGCTGAATTCAGTCGATTGAGCTAGTGTTTGAGCTTCAATTTTAGTTCATGTCAGTATTACTGATCTTTGTTTTAGCTCAAACCCAGCTCAGATTCGTAATTCACTTCACTCCAGTGACCATTCTGTACAATTTCTCTAAAACTGGCAGCTTTTCTTGAAAATTTAGTCAGAAAGGTTAGTTCAGTCAGTGTCTTGTCAGTCCGGTCGAGTTCTGAAACTCAAAAACCCAGCTCAATCCAGTTCATTTCAGTTTAATATAGCTAAAACCCTAATTTTCAGTGTCACTTTAGCCCGGTAGAGCCCAAAAATCATTTCTTGAACCATTTTGCAAATTTTATCAATTTTAACACTTTTTGAACTGGTACAACTGTCAATCGGGGTCTAATCACCAAATTTCTTCATTCAGGGTCAGCATTTCGCATAGCATTTCATACCATTTCTCATTATTTCATATCATTTCTCAGCATTTCATAACATTTCATCACATTTCATTTCATTTTTGAAGTCCAGAACTCCAGTTTTATAAATTTCAATCCAGATTGAGTTTTAAAAGTTTTCAGAAATCAATTTCAAACCCTGGGTTTCCAAAATTGATATTTTTACCCCAAGAATTCTAAATTTGGAAATATTTTCTCGAGAAAAACAATCTGGATTTTTTTCAAACTCAAATTTTCAAATTCTATACTGGATTTGCTTCGTAATGGGGTATTGAACTTCAAATTTTGAGCTCGTTTCAAAAACTGTCAAAATAGCTCATTCCGTTTGGATTTTTTTTAAAAGACTATTTTACCCCTCTAATCTTCAAAATAAATTTCAAAATTGGAATTTGGACCCGCTCTAAGATGGCCCATCCATTTGCAATTTCCTTTTAATATATATATATATATATATATATATATATATATAAAAGAAAAAAAATTATTTTATTTATTTTTATTATTTATTTATTTTTACCTAAAGCGGGACCCACTAGGGGGTCGACCCCCCTAGCCCCCCTCTCTTTCCTTTCTTCCTCTATTTTTCTTTCCCTCTTCTTTCTTCCCTCTTTTCTTCCCCTTCTTTCCTTCTTCCCTTCCCTTCCTTCCTTTCCCTATTTTCCAACCCATTCATGTAAACCCTTGGCTTTCCTCTAATTCAACCTACTTCCATTTAAAACTTAGGAAAAAAAATCTCATTTGGCCCTAAGTTAAAAACCAAAAAAGGACCATTGACGTGGATTCCTCTCTCACGCCCAACTCTCTCTCTCTCCCTCTCTCCCTTGCAGCCACCATTGCTGCTACCACTGACCTCCTTCTTCACCCCCTTTAACTTGGGCTCCAGCCACCACTTCCTCCATCATCTTCAACCCACTTCCAACACTCCAGCCACCATCTTCAACGCCTTCAGCACCATCTGCAGCTTCAACCTTCAAACGACTGCAGCCGTGTTCCAGCTATCTCCCACTGTTGCAGCAAGGCCCCAAGGCCTTTCCTTGGTGCAAACTTTCTAGTTGAAGCAGCTTCCTTGGAAACACCCAGCCCACCTTCAAGCTTCAAGGTTGCAGCCACCATAGCCTTCCCTCCAATCGATCCAAGGTAAGATCCCTAATTACATCAAAATATTCATTATATATTACATATTTTCATGTTTTTTATATATTCCATATGTTCGCTATTGAAAGAAACGGATCCGTCCAATCAATGGACCGAATCTTTCCTTCAATAGCCAAAATGAAAGAAATACATTTATGCTTCATTGAGATTTTTCTTTATCTCTTGATTTTGATGTTGATTATATGTTTTCAAAAGCACTAAATTAATTTTTACAGCATCATGTCTCATTCATTTCATAAGCCTAGTATAGGTCTATTAAGGGCTTCTTATTGTTTTGCAAGTATTGAATTTGTGCGTGTAGTCTAGCTCTCATTTCATGTCTAGTTTTTCATCAATAAATATTGATTTTTTTGTGTTAGATGAACATGTTTATCTGTGTTTCCCTGCCAAAAATCCAGATTATGTTGGGTTTCAAAACCCCTTTGAGCAAAACAAAACCCTAAATCGGGTTTTCTATACTTTGGAATTTCCAATTTCTGTTTTAGCAGACTTGTCGACCTAAGATCCCCTAGATGGGAGATCCGAATCTCCCCCTAAAAATTATAGTAGATTCATGGTAGAATTTGATAATTGTCTGAAAATTTTGAAATTTTTATATATAGATTTAACCTTTGTTAAAAATCAATTTTCCGAGACCTCTGGGAAAACCTCAATTTTTCCTTGTCAGGGTATAGACCGATCTTAATGTGCTGTGTCTGCTTAACCCGTAGCTCGAATGCAAAAACTTTCAACATGAAAGTTGTTTCTAACCTTTTTGTTTGTCATTTCCCAAAATTTCGGAATTTTTAGAATTGTCCAAGTATTTTTCCCAAAATTATCTTTTCTGTCTGACAAATTTTCACACCCAAAAATTCCAGAGATTCAGGTCTCTGATAACAGCATGCTCATTTCCAAACCGTAACCCAAATCCCAATTATGTAAAAAGATGAAATTTGCCTATGTTTGTCAAGGACATTTTTCCACATGTCCAGACATTTTTCCATCTGTCTTCTATTTTTCCCTTAATTTCTCCCGAAACTTGTCTGTCTTCCCTAAATCCTAGAGATGTCGGATTCCGATCTGACTTGCCAGAGATATCTAGCTCCGACCATAGGTCAAAACCAAATGTATAAATGGAAAAAATCTTTTTCTGACTGTCCTCTATCGTACCATAAAATTTGAGAAATTTTTATGAAAGTTTAGTATCCAAAATCCAATTTAGAGTTAGCATTTTAGGCGAAAATCACAAAATTTAGGGTTTTTATTTGAATTTCTATATTTAAAAATACCAAAAAAATATATTTGCAGATTCTATTATGTTCCTAGAGTTAGTCTAGGTGTCCATGCCAAATTTGGCTCAATTCCAAGTTTATTTGCTTTGCATGTTAGTTTATTTTTAAATTCAGAGGCGAAAATCAGAAGAAAATCAAGTTAAATTCAATATTTTATGATATTTTCGCCATTTTAGGGTTTTTATCATATAAATAAAGATGGCATGTCATATAAAGGTTAATTTCAATATCATTTGCATTTTAATTCCCCATTTTTACAAAATTTATTTCAGAAAACCCTAGTTTCAAGGCCATAGTCTTGTTATTAGGGGTATTTTGATCATTTTGACCTAAATTTCGAAATTCCAAACTTTAATTTTCTAAATTTTCATGCATATAATCATATTTTATCATATTATGTTTGATTTATTTCATTTGATTTTCAAATTTCCAAATTTTAGAAAAACTCTTTTAGAAAACCCTGATTTCAAGGTTATCAGGGGCATTTTGGTCATTTTGACCCCAATTTCGAATTTCCAAGTTTATTTCTAAAATGTATTCTTTATTTCTCATGTTTATATCAAGGGGGGTTATGAACTTGGTTTTATATCTGAATAATATCTGATAATTTCTAATATTTTCAGATAAATTCAGAAAAACCTATATTTCTGTGCCAACATGTTTTCTAGTTTTGCAGGAACATTCAAGAAGAAGACTTAGCCTTTATTCTTTTATTTTTATTCAATGTAAAGATGTAATAATTTGGAATAAGAATTTATATTTTTGCTTAGAATATGACTACATTGCATATAGTTTAATTTCTGCAAATTCTGATATATAATGCATCATTCATGCACATTTTTCCAAAATTCACTATGGTTGACACGAATGGCATGTGCACAAGCTCTTATGGAGTTTATAAACTCGGTGAGATTCGTATTTATGGCCATAGTCAGAATACGAAGAAAACCTAGATTTATGATCTTCGTATTAGCCACATTCAGCCTACACTTAGGCTAACTTCAAAAATGCACTGCATTTCTCAAAATTCAAAAGGATTTCTCAATTCCTCAATAAAATATCTTTCAAATTCATATTCATTCATTCAATTTGCATCATTTTCAAACTCTTTTTCTAATTCTATTTCAGAAAAATCAAATTTTCCAAGAATTTCCAAGTCTTTCTCAGGATTTGATTTTCTCAGGATTCTGAATTTTCAAATGAGATTCAAGGTATTTCCCAAGTTCAAGTCATGATTTTTCTACTATTTTAATATTCTTAATTTCAAATTTCAAAGCTCCAAAATCGATTTTCTCAAAAACTTTGAATTACTTTTGAAATTCATTTTTCCAGAATTCTCAAATACTATTCAGAAATCGATTTTCTTAGAAAGAGCTATTCCGATTTCAAAAATCGATTTTCTCAGAGTTCCCATTTTCCTGAGAATCCATTTTCTATTTCAAAAAATCATTTTCCAATGAACTTCCTATTTTTCTCAAGATTCTCATATCCATTTCCTTAGAAAAGTAATCCAAATCTCAAAATCAATTTTCTCAAAGTTCAAGTTTTCTTGAGAATTCATTTTTCAATGCAAATTTCTGATTTCCAATAAAATTCAAAGATTTTATCAAGAATTCCATTTTCAAGCACTTTTCCAAGTATATCTCAATTTTCCAAGGCAAACATCATATTTCTCAAAAGCTTGCATTATTTTCAAAATTTCATAGCACATGCTTGATTCTTTGTGCATTATAGGAAAACAGAGCATGATTTAGATAATTTAACTTAGTCAAAGCACAGAATTGATCATTGGTTCGATTACCCCTGGTAAAGGCGCCAGGAATGGTCGAACCTCGTACCGACAGGTGGATCCCATTCCATGAAATTTTTCCGCAAATTTTCAAAACGAAGACGAGTAATTTTCAAAACCAATTTTCAAAACTTTGGTCGAGTTTGACTCGCAGAATCATTTCTCTCTCTCGCAGAGGGAGAGTGGAAAAATTTTGCGATGAAAACACTAGGTTTAGGACTAAAAGAGACTTTGACTTTGACTAAACCCAACTAGGTTCAAGCTAAGACAAGTGGCTTTGGACCAGGTCAGGCAGGCTCAGACCAGGTTAGGCAGGCTCAGACCCACTCAGGCAAGCTAGGCTAGGTAGGAGTGGTTTTAGAGATAGATAGAGAGAGAGAGAGAGAGAGAGAGAGAGAGAGAGAGAGAGAGAGAGAGGGCCAATTTTTCTGAGAAGAGAGAGAGTGGGGAGGGCCCTCTTTGGATTTTTCTGGAAAAATCCAAAGAGTTCTTTCCCCTTCTTTCCCTTAGCTTTAAATAAATCCCAAGAGGTTCCTATGTGTGGGGGCCCACATGGAATATTCCATGAAATATTCTATGGGTCCCACAAGATATTTTATGAGAAATATTTTTGTGGGTCCCACCAGCATTTCTATGGGTCCTACAAAAATTTTGGGTTTTCGATGATTTTTTTTCAAAAAATTTGGAGTATGCAATTCGATTTGTATTGACGTAACTGAGAAAGTTGACTGTGAACACCCCAATTTTTTTAAAATTTTGCAAATATTTCTTTTTTGCCCCTGGCCCCATTTTCTGAGATAATTGAGTCAGTTTCAATCTAAATTCCAGTTTATTTCTCGAATTTTACAGGAATCAAATTCATTTTCTATATCTGACTCAATTTCGGATCCGGATCCAGTTCAAAATCCAAATCTGAGCCTCGTTATCCAATTTTCAAATTAAAATTACAAGAATGTCAAAATCATTTCTGAAAGACTCAGACAATACATCCGGTGTCCATTTGGATCCACTGTTCTATATTTCTCGATTCGAGGTTCAAAGCTCAAATATTTCTCAAAACCTGGATCCAAACCCATTTTCTGAAGAAATTTCCAAAATTCAAACCTGAATTCTCAGAAAACCCCTCTTTTGTAAATATTTTTAAAAATTTCATAAAAATAGTATTAAAGCCCTTAAAATCCCTTAGTTTTAGAGTTTTATGTCAAAAACAATAAAAAAATCAAAATGGAGAAAGAAAATACAAAAAGAAAATAGCTTGAAAGCCCTTTTTGAAAATCGTTTTTGTTAATTTTTTTTTTTTGAAAAACCTTATAAAAAGAGCCTTTGTTTTGAAAAATTCTGAAAAATTGAAGGACGTACTTTGAAAAAGCCCCTAACAGTTTTTTGTTGCAGAGGGGTTCGCTGAGGCCGCTCTCTTCCGCTCTCCAACTGCTCCCTTCTCGATCCTTCTTCTGTTTCTTATATAAACGAGCACAAGGGTCTCATTAAAAGATCATCAATTACCTCTATCTTCACTGGACGTGTCTCCCTGATCCATCCATTTTTTACGCCATTTCTCCTTTCATCATCTAGGAAAGGCATCCATTGTTAATCCACAGAGTGCATCCATTTCCATCATCAAGTTTTCACCATCGCACTGCTTTCCTCCTCCCGCCCTCTGGTGTTTCTCCTTTCAAGCAACTAAAGGTCGAACACATCTACAGGTAAGAAACTCATCCTCTTCCCCTTTCTTCGGTGCTATATTTCTTTGTTTCTTTGATTCTTCGCTGTCTTTCCTCTTCTTATTTTGTCGATTTGCCGAAGGCAGCATTGTATCATCGACCTGCTTATCGCAGTCCCGATGACACATATTGCTATATCAACATCACCCTTAAAACTCGATGCGTTGGGGGCTACAACAGATGACACACATATTAGTTTCATCTTTTATTGGTTTTTCTGTCTAAATTTTGGCACATATTATTCAAATCTAATGGAATTTTTTCTATGTTTTCCGCATTTTACTGTTTTCGTTTTGTTTTAGCATTTTAATTGAATTCATTCCTGATCATTTCTGGGATTTTCATCAGTTAGTACATATATATATATATATCACCTCCCTTCTCCCATCTTTTATGTTGGTTTTACCTGGCTTTCCTGGTTTTGTTCCACTAACGCACCGACGGTAACATCGGGTTGCCTGTCACAACACCGATCTACCTCCGTGCAATAATCAACGGAGTGAGTGATTCCAACGTCTTTTGTTCCCAGTGTTGTGATTCATTTTATCCAATATTATTTGGATTGTGTAAACTCATAGCATCATTTCCGCACATTTTTCTTTCCTTTTCGTCATTTTGCTATTATTCTTTAGCTTGTTTACACTCCAGTCATTGCTCTATGTCATATATTTGCAATTTGGGGTCTATTTCATTCTATCGATCTGTGTCTCCTGAGATCACCTTCCGGTAAATTGCGGTCTGGAGTCACTAGTTTGTTTTAGTATTTTTCTTTCCTTTTCTTTCTTGAAAGTATGATTGTGATGTGTGATCTGAGGATGGCGTGTGTCCTGGTGAATTTTTTTCCTGAGATTATATTCCTTGAGTGGGTCATTTGGGAGGCGTTATGCAACTTCCACTTATGGGATTGTTCCGCTATGAGTAATACTCGCCCTTCTGGACAATCTAGATCTCCTAATGTGATACCTTTGCAGCTTTGTCACAGGTGTGTGTTCATGCTCTGTTGCAGCACACTACACGCCCTTATCATCTGTTTGTGATCTTTGTGCTATCCAAGGCTAGTAGTACCATGACTAAAAAATGGGGGGGGGGGGGGGGGGTCATACCTCATAAGATGCCTCCGCCCCAGTTTGAATGGTGAAGTCCTCTTGATTTTTCATTCAATCTCTCATTCAACACCTTCGTTGAAGATCATATTCACGTGTTTTTCCTTGACAATATCATGAAAGGTTATTGCAGAATGCGTTCCTTCTATTTTAAAGATTGTATGCATCGCTTATCTTTACAATAGCTAAGGATAAGGAAATCCAGTTTGACAATCTGGCATGGGGATATTGTGTCAGTCCATCACTATCTGCATATTTTAGTTCAGCAGATTTGGAGGCTGTCGAACTTCTCTCTATGTAGAAATGTGAGCGCGTGTGTTTGAGGAGGAATAGATACTCACAGTCACATTTAGGCATTGGCAACATTTATTACAAGTTTGTGCTCTGTATATACCTTATAATCCATGAGAGTTTGCATTTTCCATATAGTTAAATTTTTGTTGATGCGATGTTAGCAAAAACCAAGCGTGTGGACATCAATATCAAGAATTACCTCCACGAAGCTTTCGTCATCTGCTAGAAGGCTACATGCTTCACTTGCTGCACTTGAAAAGGATGATATCTCAGGGGCTGTCTCTGTAAGTTTTTTTTTTTGAATCAACAAAACTCTGGTTTAAATATGTCCTGAAGGCCCTATATGGATCGAATCTCAAATCACAAGAGTCTATTAACTACTTGATTACAGGAAATGCCATTTTAAGGTGGATTTGATGGCATACTTTGGCATCATTTTGAGTGAATAGACAGACTCAAATTTTATTTCATCATTCTCTTGAGGATTATGAACACACGTGATGAAATAACTTGCAGTATAATTGCTCTAATGCTGGATGTTTTGTGTCTTTACCGTGAGAATGCATATGCATTACCCACTCCATCATCTGTATGAATATTTTTTTTGTTTGTTACTAGAGCTGGGCGATTTGCCAGGAGAAATCTAGATTCCTGGGTTCAAAATTTTAGCCTCCATCTGATATGAAATTATTTGATGAGTTGATCCAGTACATGTTTTTGAATAGTGGAAAATCACATATTCTGATCTCAAGTATGGGTTCATATTTTCTTTCTCAGGTAGGTTTATTTGTCAAACCCACAAAGTTGAACTGAATTCTAAAAAGAAAGTGTGTATTCATGTGCTGCTAACTGGTCAATTGAATGGGTAGCCTAGGATGATCTTGATTTGCATATTTTTATTTAGGTTTGAGGGTTATGTTTTAAAGATCTGAATCATATTTGATCTGAATATTTTGGTCTCCCAGCCCAAGAATATAATTGATCCAGGAGGTGTTGGTTCATCTGTAACTTATGGATCAAACTGGAGTATGTCGTAGGCTTAGCTCATATGGGACTAGTGCCACCTTTAAAAGAGCATTGTTCCCTGGGGAAGAACACTACAGTGTAGCCACACAGCAAATCCCCTCCTATAGTTAAAACCGATAGACCAAGTGACAATTGGCCACCCTGCAAGGAAATCAATGTCTTTTAACTTCAGGACTGTTGTACTCAACTGCTTATCACAACCATTTACCCACACTCCAGCATACGTTTTTTGCATTTTTTTTCTGCAAAATGCACTATTCACCTATATATCTACCTATATCCATTTCCATTTTCTGTGCACACCTAGTAGCACCACCTACACTCAAGGTCACATTGCCACACTTAGATTCACACTTCACTATTGCACTGTATCTCCTTGTGGCATTGCACTTTTCACACTATATCCACATGTAGCTTCACTGGCTGCAGTATATGGTATCCACCTTCCAGCCATCTCCACAATGCATGCACTATTACCCAATGTCCTATCATCCATCCCATATGAATTTCCAGTCTAGTTTGGTATCAACATGAACATTTAGCACCTGCTAAGCATTGATACATCCGTTAGCATGAACATCCATCTTCAGTTAGGATTGGACATAGGCGTATGTATTCTTTTAATACAAGTATAGCCTCGTATGTCACCATTGCATTTTCATGAGTATTTAGATGATACATTCCCATCAGTGTATTCACTTGTGCTCTTTCTCTCTAACATAAGCATTTAGACTTTGCTTAAATCCAACATATTTTGCAATGTTTGCTCTGTGATTAACCCTATTTTGCAGAAAATACATGGAAAATAACTATTTTCTTTCATAGAATTAGAGACTTCTGTAATTTTTTTTCAGATTCGAGTTGTAATAGCTAGATTATAATGAGAATTTACATTTCTTACACTAGATTAGAATGTATGAGCATATATATTTTCTAAAAAATGCTTGTTTTCATATTATTTTTTTTTATTTCAAAATTTCACGAATGAGAACACGAATGACACGTGCACCATTCTAATAAAAGGTGATTAAATCCTAAGTTGATGATTTGCATCAATGGCCATAGTCAAGGTGTGAACAAAACTTATGGTTTTCATCTTTTATGGGATAACACTGGATCCACACTGGATCTCTTTTCAAAAATTTATCATATTTTTAAATATTTTCTTCCTTTATCAGAGTTTAATTTAAAATTAATTCAAAATATATATCAATGGCCATAGTCAGGATATATTGAGAGTTAATTTCATTTTAAACTCTATAAAGGCACCAAAATGTGTTTTATTCTTCATTTGAGTTTAAATATGATTATTATATAATACATTTTATGACCATAGTCAGAAATGTATTATATCTTCAATCTTATTTCAATTCACTTAAAGAATGAAATATGCTTTTCAAATTCAATTTTCAATTTCCTTTTTTCATTCATCATTTAGGATAGAATTACATAATATTTTCAAAATCCATTTTCAAAATCCAAGTGATTTTGAGATAATTCTTCAAATCTTTTTCAAATCATTTATAAATTCAAATTGATCTTTCTATTCTCAATTCTATCTCATTTTAAAAATTCAAGATTCAATTTCAAAGTCCAATTTAACTTTGAAATTTTGAATTCACTTCTATACTCCAAATTCAATTTCTAATTCAAAAACCTGATTTCAAAGTTCAATTCAACTTTGAAAATTCAATTTCATTTCCATTCTCAAGATTTGATTTTAAATTCAACTCAATATCCCAGATCAAATTTCAAAGTTCAATTTAACTTTGAAATTCCTGATTCATCTTCTAATTTCAAACTCAAGCTTTAAATCTAAATTTATCCTTTATTTTTCAAAATCTCCAAAGTTCTATCTAAAGATTAAGTCTTGACTCTCAATTCAAAATCAAGGTTTTGAGATTGATTCTGAATCTCAAAATTTGATTTTTTCTGAGTTTTAAATTCAATCTAGGTTTTTTCAAAACCCAGATCCATCTTCAGAGTCCCATTTGGATTTTCAAAATCCAATTCCATCTTGGATTCTAGATTTAGAACCCAGTTCCACCTTGGATTCAGATTTCCAAATCCAATCTCCATCTTGGATTCCAGACTTCGGATCCAAATTTCATTTAGGATTCCAGATTTCGGATCCAACTCCATCTTGGATTCCAGACTTCGAATCCAATTCCACTTAGGATCTCATATCTCAGATTCAAATCCATCCAGAAATCCAGATTCTAAATCCAATTCTATTTTTAAATTCCACCTTGATCCAAGATTCATTCTAATTTTGGACTTTAAATCCGGAATTCAATTCCATTTCAAAATTCCATCTCAAATTCGAATTCTAGACTCATTCAAAATCAAAGTCCATTCTGACTTTGAAAATTCATTTTTTCAAAAATGCTATCTCAATTTCAAATCTCCTCTTTCTTCATCTCTTCAAAGTTCAAGATTTATTTCCAAACTCTGATTATTCCAAGACTTGGAAATTTAAGTTTCTTCTCAAAATCTACTTTAAATTCTAAGATAGATTCAAAATCTAACTTTTTTAAACCAATTTCAAACCTTTGAATCATTTCTTAACTCCATTATCAAATTTATTTCAGAATCACTTGAAAAATCCCAAATTTCTAAACTGTTTTCTCAAAAGCATACATTTCTGCATTTGCATTGCACAAGCATAATTCTTTGTGCATTTAGACTTAGAATAAATTCTTAGATAATATTTTAGCAAAGCAAAAGGCAAAAATTTGATCTTTGGTTCGATTACCTCTGGTAAAGGCGCCAGGAATGGTCGAACCTCGTACCGACGAGCGAATCCCGTCTTTTTATTTTTCTGCAAATTTTCAAAACGGAGGTGAGTAATTTTAAAATATTTTTCCAAAATTTTGGTTAGATGAGACCTTCGCAAAAGAGCTCCTCTCTCTTCTTTCTTTTCTTTTCTCTCTTCTTTTTTTGTCTTTTATTTCCCCTTTCAAAAAAAAAAAATAGAGGTTAGAAAGAAAAAAGAGGAGGAAAAGAGAGAAGGATACAAGAGAAAAAAATTTGTGATGATCACATTGACTCGTACAAATCTCTTGATTTTACTTAGGAAGAAAGTTATGACTCCCTGACTGTTTAAGCAATATATTCACAAAGATGCGAATATCCTAAGTATAACTGGTTTGTAGAAATTGATTCATTTTGCATTTCGAGTTCTTATGCTATTTTCACATGGAAATGCCTCATGAATTTATTTAGAAAGTTGCTAAAAAATTATGGGTCTTACAAAAGTTCTTGTCTCCAAATTTTAGCATGTTGTACTGAAAAAAGAACAAACCAAATTAAATCTGGGTGGTCTCGATCTGTGTACTAGATTTACATATAACCGACCTGCGGCTTGGATGCGAATTCAAGAGGGGCCTGATTGATTTTATTTTCTGTTGGCAACCATTGTTGTAGTTTCTTTTCTTTTTTTTATTATTTAAATTAGTTTTTTATAGCATTTAGTTTAGAATTCAATTTCTTAGAATAAGATTCTTGTATGTCTTTCTTTTAGATTTAATTTCTATTTCTCGCAACCAACATTACTAGATTAGGTAGTCTAGTAGTTCATTTGTTTTGTGGTTGTGTTTTGCAGGGGTTTCACGATTGGTGATGAAAGCGTGATAGTGAGGGTCGTGCCCGTGCGAACGAAGAAGTTCGATGGAGAGCAACAAGAGTTCTGCAATTTTCAGTTCTCAGGCTATTTAATTTAATTAGGTTGTAAGTATTTTTACTTCTCGACAATTCTAATAGGGTAGAATGTTTATTTATTCTTTTACTTAAGGCAATAAAGTTGTGTCATTGTGTGGACTACAAAAGTCTTTTAAGCTCGTTCCTTGTGTTTGACTCGAACTTCATTACTGGTGTGAATCAAAATTTAAAGATTTGATGCACGGTTTGCATAAACAATTTTTATTGAAAAGTACCTTTTAAAACACTTTCACAAAAAGTTGCACCAAGGGTCTATAGTAATAACAATTGGCTATAAAAATTGTGTGGTGAGTATATATGGTCATGAATTACCAGTGAATCTCCTACAATTGGATTTCAATGTGATTAATATGGTACTAAGTATGGACTGGTTGTCAACGCACTATGCCACTATTGATTGTAGGAGGTTAAGAAACTGACCAAGCCAGCGGTCATATCGTGCTTGAAGGCCAATCAGTATCTTTATGATGGATGTGTTGGATACTTGACCTATATGAAGACTGATAAGAAGGATAACCTTTCAGTGACTGACGTAGAAATCGTGTGAGAATATGCTGATATTTTCCTGGAGGAACTTTCAGGTCTTTCTCCAGACAGAGAGATTCAGTTTCAGATTGACCTTGTTTCACGAACTAAACCCATTTCTAAGACACCTTATAGAATGAGACCCACAGAACTCAAGAAACTCAAGTTGCAACTTTAGGAGTTATTCGATAATATTTTCATCCGACAATCAGTGTCCCCATGGGGTGCTCCAATCTTATTTATAAAAAAGAATGATGGGTCACTGCGGATGTGCATTGACTATCAATAATTGAAGGCAATGACCATCAAGAACAAATACCCACTACCTCGAATTGATGATTTCTTTGATCAATTGCAAGGAGTTGCATATTTCTAGAAGTTAGACTTGTGTTTAGGGTATCACCAACTAAAAATAGAGAAAAAAATGTGTCTAAAACAACTTTTAGATCAAGATATGGCCATTATAAATTTCTAGTCATGACTTTTAGATTGACAATAGTATCATCAACGAATACCATCACAAACTTGTCTAAATATGGACTAAAGACTATGTTCATTAAGTCCATGAATGATTCGATTATGTCAAATAGGGACTCCAACTTTACTTCACGGTTCTGGTAGAGTTTTCAGGATGCAATGGAAACATAATTAAAGATGAGCACAACATTTCACCCTCTGACAGACAGACAGTCAAAGTGGACTATTGAGATTCTAGAGGACATGTTGAGGGCATGTACTTTGAAATATAGTGACTCATGGAACGGTATTCTGCCCTTGATAGAGTTTGCCTACAATAATAGTTTTCAGGCAAGCATAGGCATGACTCTCTTTGAGGCACTATACGGTCGACGATGTCGAACACCCTTGTGTTGGGGGTGAGGTCAGAGAGAGAAGATTATTAGGGTCTGAGTTGGTGCAGTATATGACAAAACAAGTCAGATTCATTTAAAAGTGTTTACTGGCAGCACAAAGTCAGTCAAAAAGTTTTGCGGACCAAAGACATCATGAGTTAGTTTAAGCAGGGTGACCATGTGTTCTTGAAGATTTTCTCCTTTAAAAGAGTGATGCACTTTGGTCGAAAGGAAAAACTGAGTCCAAGATATATTAAACCCTTTGAGATACGATGGTTGGTCCGACAACTTACCATTTGGCTTTGCTATATTCCATATCCAGAATTCATAATATATTTCATTCTTTTATATTGCAAAAATATATGCTAGACCCTTCACATATATTGAATAGTAGAGTCAGTTATGAAGATTCAGGATGACATGACCATTAAAGAGGATTTCATTGAAATTCTGCATACAAAGGAACATAAGCAGCAAACATGGTCATATAGTTGGTCCTGGTCAGATGGAGGCATCACAATAGTAGTGAGGCCACTTGGGAGCATGAGTCAGATATCTATGCATAATTTCCATAATTATTTTCAAGTAAGATTCAAGACGAATCTTCTTTTAAGGGGGGTAGAATTGTAAAACCCACCCAACTGTATCGGGTGAGGAAGATAATCTTAAACAAAAAACAAAAAAATGTCTCGGTCGACCGAACTGAACCGAGTCTATCTGACCGAAATGGTCAGTGTGTGAACTCAGACCAGGTCGTGTTTGACTGAGACTGACTTGGTCTGAGTTCAGTCCAGACTGAGTCTGGTCAATATGGCCTTGAGCTCGTCTCTATCGATTGAATCGTTACAGATTGAATCAGACTGAGTCGGTCTGACCGAACCAATCTGGTGTGAACCTAGACTAGGACAACTCTAATAGAGTCTCAGTTCCTTGTTTGGGTTTGGATTGAACTAGATCAGACTGAGTCTGGGTCTAGTTCATTCGATTTAATCTAGACCGATCCAAGTTGAACCAGATCCAGATAGAATCGATTCTAGATCTAGTTTGAATCTAGATGGATCAATCTTGGATCCAAATCATAACTGTATATGGATTCAGTTTGATCTAGAATATAACTGGATCTAGATCCAATTCATAGCTAGATGAATCAATTTTGAATCCAGATCATAACTGGGTTTGGATCCAGTCTCATAGTTTTGGATCTAAATCAAAACTGGGTCTGGATCTGGATCTGGTATGTGACTAGTTTGGATCAGTCTAGTCCATTCTACTCTAGACTGGATCAGTTATGGTTCTTGACTGAGATAGAACTGAACCAGTCCAGTTTGGGTCCAATCCAGTTACACCAAACTGGATATGGATCCACACCATTTAGTAAGCTGATCCAAGATGAATTTTAGAGAGTCCAAATGGGTCTAAACCCAAACCTAGTTGGATCTTGACTTGGTTCAGTAAACCTAGTATTATGAACTTAGAGCGAGTCCAGTCTAACCTGAGTTGAGTAAGGTCAAGTTGTAGAGAGTTGAAATAACCAAATTATCCTTGTATGTGACTTGATATCAAGTTGGTAAAATGGGCATAACTTTTCACCCCAAACTTAAAATTGAGTGAGGTTTGGTGTGTTGAATTCATATCATAGAGAGGAATCTGTTTGTCTTATGATTCTGACCAAACTAAGGGCACATAATTTGAGGTCTGACAGACCACCTCAAGAGAGGTATTTTGATAATTTTGACAAAGAATAAATAATGTATGTTTGCATTCGAGGTAAGAGAAATTATACGCATTTTAGTTAATAAAATATTGTATGTTAACGTATTTGTGAATTAAACAACATAAAATCATGTTTGCTTGAGATTATGACTGTATCCTAAAGACTTTGCTACTGATTGTTAGGTATACACTTTCCTTGTGATTAGAGAATGAATGCATGTATTTTAGTCTGGAATGCCATAACTGATTTCATGTATGTGTGATACTTCAGGATGAGTTGCATGTATTGAATCATTGTATGTTAGATGAAATGCATACTTGAGTTTTGAAGAACTTAAAAATACATGTATGAGAATAGAATTCTGAAAATGAGATTTGAGTATCGTAATAGTTACAGAGGAGCTACTATGACTTAAAATACCTTGCATGCTGAAAACCCCATAAATTATTGAGGAAGAAGGTGAAAATGGTTGTCAGCGTGTGAGTCAACACTCTTGGGGTCTTCAGGATTTATTGATGTAAAAAGACTATATTTGTGCATGTTTAGAGAATTGGTGAACCTGAGAACCCTAGGATTGTCCTTTGAGAATATTTGAATGAGAATGTCTCTTGAGTACACTTGTTGGGAGATAGTGAAAAGAAACTCGAGTGAGAATTCATGAGTTGCATATGTCCTAGAAAATCTTAGGGCTTCACCTATATATTTGGGTCTCTAGAGTTATATTAAGATATAACATGAACCACGAAAAACCTTGAGGCATATATAGCTCTAGATTATTGACTTATTCATTCACTATTCAGGGTCCTACACTATAGTGGGCAAAGTGAGTGATTCATAATCTGGTCAACTTCGTAGAATCTGGGTATTCTATATGGGTTGCTACATCCACAATAGGCTATTACCGGCATAACCAATATAGATAGTGGTAATGATCAAGTAATTTGTGAGGATCTAGTGAGAAACTGGAGGGAATTAAAAGACACAAACCTGTATATAATGTGTGATCGCGAACTAAAACAAGACTAGTAGCTTAGAGTCCACTACAGTTATAATTTGAGTTTTTTGTGCTTATAATTTAATCCTTACTGAGATTTAGACTCATTTTTTTTAATTATTATAACTGTAGGTTTCAGGTGACTTGTGAGACAAGACTTAGTATAGGATATTGTTAGCCTTATGCAGGACATAGGTGGTCGCTTCTTCAAGCAAAATAATTTTCTCTTTTCTTTAGTTATTGAACTTGAGAGGCGAGCCCTTATTTGAATGATGTAGCCTTTGTGGCATATGTGGATTTCTTTATTTGAATTTAATTAATGATGTTTATTTAGAAAAAAAATTGATATCGTAATTCTGTGCGCTACTTTGGTGTTTTTCTCTGAAAAGTAATACCCACAAACCCAGACTCTAGAGGTCTCAGACCATGGTGTTACAGATCATTAATTTGCCACCTGCCATTTCACTACTTGTAATTTCCCGTTTATAATAATATCAGCAACTTTCCTTCAATTTGCACTTTTTTTTAATAGGTCAAAAGAAAAACGCCTTGAGTTGGTAGAACCCTTGATATATTATATATTAAGTTTTTTTGTAAAATTGGTCTCTAAAGATTTATAAAAAAAAGTCAGCATTATTTTTGTTTTCAAGAACATAGACCTAGCCTTGTTGGCATTGTCTGCTGTATTTACAATCATTGATCATTGTCCTGACAGTGTAAGACTCCTCATCACACTTTGGCTTATGCAAGGGATGATGATTGGTTTCTACCTTTTTGTTAACTCTTGCAATGAAGTCCATGATGTTGGCATAGGTTGACCTCTTTGATGGAAGCCCTAGAAAGCAGAAAAATAATGTTTGCAAAGCATGTGTAAGATAGGAGCCATTTTGCAATACCTTCACTTAATGACCTTTGTGTGAAAAACTAATAACACAGGAATGATTTTGCAAAAAAAAGTAAAAAATGATAATTTATTTTCTTGGGGTTATAATGTTTATCTTGTATGACCACTTAACCATGGTGAATATCTTACTATAGTTAAGCTATCACCCTCTTGACCCAAGGGCTAGTTTGAGCTAACGGCAGAACAGGTAGAGATTTGTTTGTAAAAACACATAAGATACGAATGCTTCTGCAAACAGAGACCATTAGTAAAAATACCCTATATATATTCTTGAAAATATTTTTACCTATATATTAATAGAGTAATACTACAGTGCTCCGGAAGCACCTAATCCCATATACTAGAAATTATAGTAGTAGGTTGCATCTTCTCATTCAGACCTTATAGATGTATTTAAAATAATTTATTTGATATGAATCATGTCTTGGATCATGCTTTCTGGACATAAAAATAGATTTTTTTCAAGTCATAAAATTTTGGTACATTGTGAATGGTTGATTTTTGAAGATCTTAAAAAACCTACATGTATGCCATAATCACATGAACCAATTCAACTAAACAATGATTGTAGATCATATCTATAAGGTCTGATCAACAAAAAAGTTTTTTTTTTTTGAAAATTTGAAGCTTCTATTAAGTGGGAGTAGGTGCTTCAATAGCACCTTATCATTACTAATATTAAAATTCTTGAAAGTTAGGCAATTAAAAAACTTTCCTCAAAAGAATTGCAAGGATACGATAGGTTCAACTTTAACATTCTAGTAGGTTCTATAGTGGTTGGAAGTTTGATGCACTGCAACTATTTAATATTTTCAACAAGATCAGTGGCTTGCAATTCTTCTTTTCCTTAGAAAAATTCAATTCTCACATGATCCCTCTCTATAACCAACTGCTACAATTTTTGGCAATATTTTAAAGTTATCCACTAAGCATTGTTACTATTGTGCTCGTCGTATCAATAAAAAGTGTACAATGACATTGCACCTGGGGGGGTGTCAATGGGTCGGATCGGCTTTGGACTCAAGTGAGCTCAAACCCAAATCTGTTTTGAGGTGCTTGTACCAGGTTCGGACCCCAATCTTATCGGGTCTGTTATAAGAAAAACCATACCCAGACCCTATAAAGATTACATGAACCAGACTCAATAAAATAATTTTTTTTATGTTTTTATATTAAAAGATCATGGGTCTTAGTCAGAACTCGGGTCAGACCTAGGTCTAGTATGAAATTTCACAAAACATACCCGGCTCCATATATTAATCGGGCCCTTTGGGTCTGACCCAGTTTCTAATCAGACCTTTTTATCACCAAACCTTGACCATATAGGATTTGGTATGGGTTGGGTCTGGATCAAACCCGACCTATTGACACCCCTAATTACACCTGGTCCTCCTTCTTGTTACTATGGTGCGGGTCTAATAGTTGAATGAGATAGTTGCAAGGCTGGTAAACGAGCCAAATGAGATAGTTGCTTATGGCAAGCCCAAGTTAAACAAGCTAGCTTGAGCTAAATTATTTAAAAGAAATTACATTTTTTAAAATTAAAATAATAGAATTTGAGATTTAAACCTATCAAGCAAAGTTCAAACTGGCTTATTTATAAGATAAATACATTATTTCAAAGTTGGTGAGATGGGAGCGGCTGGAGCAATGTTGTAAGAATTGTCTCGGACCCTGAAAAATAGATTCAGGAAATCAGGTGATTCCTTGTATCAACTTTTAACCACAGAAAGACACGTGTCAAAAATATTGAAATAATATTAACAAACTATTTTGACTATTTTTAAGATTTATTTGAAAATTAGCTGGTTCAGGCCAGTTTCGCATTGATTTTCTACCAATACTATACGAATGGGCCGATTCCCAACGATACTGACAACATTGGGCTGGAGTTAGGGGTCTCAACGGGTCTGGTTTACCCAGACCTGAACCGAACAAAACCCTATAGGGTCTGGGTATGGTGATAAATAAGAAGACCCGATTAAAACCTGGACCAGGACCCAAAAGTTCGATTACTACATGAACCTGGGTATAGTTTGTGAAAAATGATTCCAGACTCAGACCCGACCCGAGTTCCGATTAAGACCCATATTTTTTCAATGTAAAAATGATAAAAAATATGGGTTTACAGGGTATGGTCCAGGTTTGGTTCATGTAGTTCTTATCGAGTCCGAGTATGGTTTTTCTTATAGTGAACCCGATTAGACCCAGGTCCAGACCGAATACCATACCCTAAAATCTTGTCCAAATATGATTCCACCTGATCCAAACCAAACGCTACCCGTTGACACCCCTAAGCACAATGTGATTACATATTTTTATATCGTCCTGATCCGAACCAAAACTTTATCCTGCTTCCTACCCATTTGCATCCCTAGTTAGATCCAACCTCGAACACTGTATCCAGGGTATTCAAACAGCACCTTTATCCACCAACTCACCATATGCAGACATTTGAGTGATATTGAAGTGTGAATCAACAAAGTTTGTGCACTCAAATTCTATGGGCCAAAAGCCCCCAACAGCAAACTCAATGGGGGAACCATGAGCCCAATGAAGATAAATAATTAAAAACTCACACCATGTGATAAAAAGTAATGCAAAAATAATTCACTACTTTCATTCCAATAAAAAAAATGGATAAAATGTCCCATCCATCTTGGCTTATTCGACCCGAACCAAATCTTATAGGATCCGGGTACGGTGATAAATAAGAAGACCAGATTACGACCCTGGACCTAAAGGTCCAATTAATACATGGATCGGGGTATAGTTTGTGAAAATTTATATCAGACCTAGACCCAACCTGAGTTCCGATTAAGACCCATAAATTTTCAATGTAAAATGATCAAAAATATGATTTTACCGGGTATGGTCTGGGTTTGGTTCATGTAGTTTTTATTGGGTCTGAGCAATGTTTTTTCTTATAGTGGACCCAATTAAATCTGGGTCCAGATCCGATACCATACCCAAAAATCTGGTCCAAGTTTGGTTCCACCTGGTCCAAACCAAACCTGACTCGTTGACACCCCTTTTAATTAACGTGATGCTCATAGGGGTGTTAATGTGTCAGGTTTGACATGGACCCGACCTGTGCCAAACCTTATAGGGTCAGGTTTGGTGATAAATGAGAAGGTCCAAATAGAATCTGGGTCAGACTTGGGTCTGATTAAGATATGAAGCCAGGTATGGCTTGTGAAATTTTATACCAGACCTGGGCCAGCCCGAGTTTCGACTAAGATATGTATTTTTTAATGTAAAAAAGATAAACAATATCCTTTTATTGGGTATAATCTGGGGTTTGGTTCATGTAATCCTTATAGGTTCTGGGTATGGTTTCTCTTATGGTAGATCCGATTGAACCTGGGTCTGGATTTGATATCATCATCTCAAATCAAATCTGGGTCTGGTTTCAATTGAGTTTGATCGAAACCTGACCCACTGACACCGTAACTGCTCACCGCTGACAAACTGTATCTCAATAATGAACGATGATCAGGTAAAGTAACACACTAAAGTGTGCAATTCTACTGCACCAGTTTTATTATATGCCTGCAAACTGACACCTGCTCCTTCCCCCTGTCTCTTTTGGTTAGTGAGATTATGGCATTTCAAATGTCTTGGATCAGTTTAGAGGGTTTCAAACATATCCTTAGGGGGTGTTTGTTTGATGCTCTTTCCTACGAAAGATTCTCTTTCATGAGAAATAATGTCAACAAATATGTTTATAGGGAATATATGGTGACACCCATACAATAAATGCAAAAAAAACAGTTTTCTTATAAAGATGAGTTCATACCTCCCCCTTGGGAAACACTTTCCCTCTAAAAATGGCTCTTTCATAATAAATAGACTTCACTCGAGTGGGAGTCTAGCTCACTTAAGCAAAACAAACTTCTTTGAAGATCTTAAAAAAAATTGCTTGCACAAGACAATTAGATGTTCTAAATTAAGCATTTGACTATAGAATCAATCTAGATCGTATCCATATGGCATGATCCAGAAAAAAACAAGAAAAATATGAAAAAAAGTTGTTTCTAATAGAATAGTATTAACATAAAAAAAACAATGCTTGAAATGGACGAAAATGAAGCAACACACACAGGAGGACCAAGATGAGTGGTTGGGCTGGTGATGCCTACATCAACGATGCAAAGGTTTCTCTCACCAAGATGCAGAGGAAGAGGTTCTATTTATAAGAGAAAGTTTATATATTTAAGACTGTTATCTCTTTCTCTCTCTTTTATTCTCACATCCATAGCTTTAGGAGGAATTTCAATCATTTTGTATTTCTCTTCATTAATTTTTTTTGAAAGGCAAGCTGGGTTAGTTAGACCCTCACAGATTTTCATGTTGGTACACTACAAAAAATCTGCGGATTAGCGATGGCCGCAATCCGTCGCCAATCCCTCGCTGTAGAGTTTAGCGACGACTAACTTTCATCACAAATTTATAGTCGCTAATTAGCGATGAAATATATTTGTCACTACTTTCATCGCTAAATTACAATGAAGTAGGGAATGCTATGATTCATCACAAGGCCGTCGTTAATCTGAGAGATTTGGGTTTGCGACAGATATGAATCTGTCACTAATTCTATCGCTATTGTAGCGGCGAAATTGCGATGGATTAAAATTCGTCGCACAATATCAGCTGAGTCAGTTTTGCGACGATTAAATATCCGTCCCTGATCCGTCGCTAAATTAGAGGCCGGTACCAATTAGCGACGGATAAAATCCGTCGTAAAAAATAAAAAAATATAAACAAATTTATTTAAAATATAAATATCGATAAAAAAATTCTCGTGATACAATTTATATATCCTGTGAATAAAAAATAAAGTACACATAAAAAATACATATACAAAGCAACTACAAACAATTTATCGATCCACTATAATCCTTGCCAAGTTCTAATTATTTACAAGTGAACATTTACAAAGAGGTTCTTTTGAAACAACAATAAGGTACAACAAATTCAATACATGAATCTAATCATCGCCAAAATTTTATGCGTCATCTTATTCATTGTCTCGATCTGCCCCTTCAGCTCCTCTACGTTGATTATGTTCAACATCCTACAAGAGAAAAGAAAGGTTAGTATTGATAAACAAAATATAATAAAATAAATTATATGCAATGCATCTACGCTAAGGCAATCAAAGTAACACGAGTAAATTACACATAGTCTAGCTAGCAATAAAGTGAAGGATATTAACAGAATTCAAATGTGTTCTAAGGCTGACATAAAAAAATTCATAATGATTCAATCATGCAAATATGTGTTCTAAGGTTATCAAAAAACTCTCATAGTGATTCAATCATGCATATATGTGTTCTAAGGTAGTGAAAAAACTTTCATAGTGATGAAATCATGCTTATATGTATTCTAATGTAGTAAAAAAACTTTAATAGTGATGAAATCATGCATATATGTGTTATAAGGCAGGCAAAAACTTTCATAGTGATGAAAGCATGCTCATATGTGATGAAATCATGCATATACTAGCTTAAAATCTAACGACATAAAACAAATGACATGAAACTTTCATACCTGACAGGCACCTGCAGACGAAGTTCTCCTGTCACAAAAAAAACATCATAACTCATTACGAACAATGTCAGAAATTGCTTCATGTAAATAGTCACGCATTGTGTCCTTAACAAGCTGGCGAGCACCATCCCAAGAATTAGGCTGGTCAGTTGGATGCTTGAAGCTGATGCTGGCGAGAGAACTCTAAGAGTCATGACTGGAGGAGGCAATGACTGGTGAGGTGTTCATATTACTCCCAAACCCAAACACACGACCCTTTTTGGGTTCACCTGTTGCAGTCACCCATGCTGTAGAATCAAAAGTCGGATGCTGAGTGGAGTCATCACCATGTCGCTCTACCATCTGTTGCTCGTATGACTCCTATAAAGTAATGATTATAGTGTGGATTAATAATTAAGAATTATAATATTTATGATAACTTGTATATTACAATATTTATTAATACAATAAATACATACCGTTATCGTTCTCGCCTTCTCTGATACAAACTCTCCCGTGGTCTTACATTTATGTGTTTCAACAAACACATTATTGTATGACACAATGCCTCCTTTTTCTACTTCCTGCGAAGTTAAACGATAAAAAAATATTTAACAGGTATGCAATAATACTTATAAAATTGGCAATATATATATATATATATATATATATATATATATATATATATATTGATGAGTTACCATTTTCTTCAGGTGGCTCCCAAAAGTCATAGATCCACCTATGTGTAGATGGGCATCGGGCATCTTCGCTCAATTTTGTGCAGCCTTCAGTGAGCGGTTTCAAAATTCATGTCCCGCTCACTTGTCGCACATTCCATCCCAAACATCTGATCTGATAGTAGGAGGGTCATGGACCTTCCACTGCAGCGTGGATCATCTATCCCGTCAGATGTTTTTCTTGCTGCAGTCTTCATATTGTGCAGTATGTCTGCAAATCGACTGACAGTCATCTTTTGCCACAACTTTCTCGTGTCATGCTTCTCCATCATAGTCGTGAAGCGATTCAAAGCTTACAAATAATTTCAGAAAGTTAGTAGACATAACTATAACAAAAAATTAAATATGAAACACATTAACTATGAGAAACGATTATATACCATAAATGAGGACTACAATTTGTCCAACACCTCCTTCGGGTACTCTTTTCATTGAGCGACCGATCCTGATAGATGTTGAACTAGTGAATGCCTAATACCGTATTACTTCTTGTGGCTCGAACCTCGCAGTGTACATGAATTGGTACACATTAACTATCAATATACAATATTTATAAGATAAGTATAGGATAAGTGAAAATGCAATACTTACGGTCGATTATCGATATATACTATTTGAATGAGTCATCGTGTGCCAAACTGAGAAGTCCATGCATCCATCGTTGTCTCGTGACTTGTATGAACAACTGGTGTAGGTGGGTCATGTGTAGGAGAAACATCATCTATAGAAAAATGAGTTAGAAATTCACATAATGCGTATTTAAACCAATCAAGTATATAATTAGTTAAATGATATACCTATTGAAGCAACCCGTGAAGATGAAGGCTGGGACTGGTTACCACTGGGTGCTTGACCACTGTAACCTCCACAAACCACATTCTAACAAATAAAAAATGTCATGCAATATATTCAAACATTGCAATACCTTTAAATCATTGCAATACATTTCAATACATTCAAATAATTCAAATCATTCACATCAAATATTGCAATACATTCAAATCATTCAAATACGTTACAATACATTCAAATCGTAACTCTATACGTATTGAAGATACATAATCAAAGAATAAAAAATGTCATGCAATACATTCAAACATTGCAATACCTTCAAATCATTCAAACCATTGCAATACATTTCAATACATTCAAATAATTCAAATCATTCACATCAAATATTGTAATATATTAAAAACATAAGATATTCAAATCAAATCGAAAATAACTTCATGCAAGACATTCAAATATTGCAATACATTCAAATCATTACAATACATTCAAATCATAACTCTATACCTATCGAAGATACATAATCAAATCGAAAATAACTTCATAAAATACATTCAAACATTGCAATACATTCAAATCATTCAAGTCATTGCAATACATTTCAATATATTCAAATAATTCAAATCATTCACATCAAATAGATGTATGTATTACAAGATGTATTTCACTAGTGCGAGAATGCTTCATCATCACTTGTTTGACTTTCATATTCTTTTTCTTCCTCCTCCTCCTCTTCGTCATCTTCTTCTTCTTTTTCATTGGGCGCCCATCCACTTGGTATATCATTTGGATCACATTCTTCCATGCATGTGCTATCAGACAATGGAGATATGATATGTATACCATGTGCGACATTGTGACCATAAGAGAAGTTATACATAGCATATGATTGATAATAATCACTCTCTTCAGTTAACTTGTCTTCCTGTAACTGAATATACTCGGAGTATAGTTTAGACTTCACCTTGCAAACTGCCCACCATTCATTTCTATCTGACTTCCTTGTACTCGGATATGAAGTATAATAAACTTGTTGAGCTTGCGAGGCTAATATGAATGATTCATATGTTTTAAACCTTGATTTATGATTCACCTCTACAATGCCTCAGACTTTATCGACTCTTGTTGTTGTGGGATCAAACCAATGCCACTTGAATAAAGTTACCTTATTATTTATGCCTAAGTAAGTCAACTCCATTATTTCTTCTATAATACCGTAGTAGTCATGTTCATTTTCACCGTGACTGCTACCCTTGACGCACACACCACTATTCATCATCGACTTGTTTACACCGTAATCTTTTGTATAGAATCAATAACCATTTACGATGTACCCTTTGTAACATTGCACAACTTTGGTCAGACCATTTTGTAAATCATATATTCCTTGATCTTTAACATCATAATGGCGGACCTACAAGCATAAACAATGACTAATTAAGTAACTTATTGTTGTTTACACAGAAAGAATGTATGGCATCGTCCTTACCAACTCTTTCAACCATGCCACAAACTTATTTTTACGTTCTTTCTGTACTTCTGCATCAATAAGATGTGAAAGTTCTCTTCGCAACTCCAGATCAAATCGTCTACACTTAAAAAATACTTATATTACCGAACCATGTGCGCACGTATAGAACTTAGTGTTACATATTAAGTATACTTACCCGATGTATGGGTCGATTGCTGAGCAATTAAAAAGGATATAGATTTGTATTGCGTCTTGCTCTCGATCTTCTAAGAGTCTTGACTGGCAACTACCAAAGGCATGCCCAAGTGGTTGAAATATCAACAATTTGTCAGCTACAATAAATTGTTCTTCATCATCATTACGAGGTGGGCATGTGTAACGTGTTGAAATGTGAGGTTCAAAGTACATAGATGAGAAATTTGAAATCTCTTCTAAAGTGCACACCTCACAAATAAATCCCTCTACTCTTGCTTTATTCCGAACCTTTTTTTTGAGGTCAAACATGCATTTGTCAATAATATACATCTTGGATTACAATAAATTTTTTAATAGCACTGAAGAGAAAAATATAAAAAATATATACCTTTCAAATGGGTACATCCACTAATATTGCACAGAACCACCAACCCTTAGTTCATATGGCAAATGTATGATCACATGTTCCATAACATCGAAAAATGCTGACAGAAATATCTTTTCTAGCTAACAAATAGTAGTGATGATAGAATCCTCGAGATTCTTTACCTCAAATACTACGACTTTTGATGCGCACAATGTTCTAAAAAATCTACTCAACTCGGATAATATACCCCCCATATAGGTTTGTCTAACATATCATGGAATGCTAGGGGTATCAACCGTTGCATAATGACATGACAATCATGACTCTTCAACCCATATAATTATCCCTCGTCTATCTTCATAGTTCGAGCAATGTTAGAGACGTATCCATCTGAAAATCTTAACTGTCTTAACCATTGACATACCTGATTTATTTGATCTGGTCCAATCACGTACCTTGACTTTGGTTTCAGTACTTTGCCATTGTACTCTTTGAGTTCCAATTCTGGTCTTTTACATATTACTTTTAAATCCATATGGGCCTTTGGATTATCCTTTGTTTTCCATTTGACATTCATTACCGTATTAAACACATTATCAAACATATTTTTCTCCACATGCACCACATCTAAATTATGTCGTATCAATAAGGTCGACCAATATGGTAGTTCCCAAAATATAAATTTTTTTGTCCAAATATGATCCTTCACAAATCCAAGGAAGGACATTGGGCTATGGGCATCTGTCAGTCCATATAAAAAGTATCGCAATCTTCTTAAAATCTTTATGCCAGACAACCTTATAGGTGGACCTTCCATTTCAGTTGTGCCTGCTCGAAACACACTCCTTTGTCATCAGAATGGATGGTCGTTGGGTAGAAATCGATGGTGACAATCAAACCAGCACGATTTCCTTCCATGCGTCAATCTAAAAGATTTTGTATCCTCCATGCAGTACGGACATGCTAACCTCTCATGTATGCTCTAACCAGATAACATACCATATCCAGGGAAGTCACTGATTGTCCATAAAACAACAACCTTCATATTGAAGTTTTATTTTTTGTGGGCATTGTACGTGAGAACATCGTCATCCCACAATATTTTCAGTTCATCAATCAATGACCTTAAATATACTTCAAGATTTTGGCCTGGAGAGGTCGGATCAGGGATCAATAGAGACAAGAAAAGATTTTGATACTTCATACACAAGCTTGGAGGAAGGTTGTATGGGGTGACAAATACTGTCCAACATGAGTATGGAGTTGATCTACCCCTAAATGGATTAAATCCATATGTACATAAATTAAGTCTAATATTTCTCACTTCCATTGCGAAGGTCTGATGAGTACGATCAAAGTGCTTCCAAGCTTCCGCGTCAATAGGATGCGTGATCTTGTCTTCATCATGTCAAACTTTATTTGCATGTCATCTCATGTGTTTAGCTGTCCTCGAAGACATATACAATTGTTGCAATTTAGGGGTGAGAGAAAAGTAGCAGAGTGACTTGTATGACACTTCTTTTGACCTTGTGCTACCATTGCCTCTTGTCTTTGGCTTGAACCGAAGATGCCTACATGACGGGCATGATCTGCTATTTTCCCGATCTTTAAAATACAATATGCAGTGATTTAGACAAACATCTATTTTTTGATACCCCATACCTAGAGCGTTGACCATAACCTTTGCACGCTAAAATTTTTGTGGCAATTTCTCATCTTTGGGCAACATACTCTTTACAATAGAGCACAGACAGTCAAAACATGATTGACTCAAATTAAACTCGGACTTCAGATTTAGTTGTTTAAGAACTGCAGACAAGATAGTGTGACTCTCGCAACCATTCCAAAGTGGCTCATCAACATCTCTAAGTAAATCATAAAATCTATTAGCTGCATCGTTTGCTGCTTCTTCCTCTACCCCAGTTGGTACATCACTAGGACCCATAGCAGAACCCAGTTCTGGTCCGACGACATCAAATATCAAATCCATATATAGATTATCGTGCACCACATTCACCCGTGCATCAAAATTGTTCATAAATTCTTCACCATGAAACATTCAATTCTGATAATCACTCACAAAACCCTTCTTGTATAGGTGATGTCTAACGCCATGAGGTTCTACAAATCGATTGTTCTTACACATGGTGCAGAGGCACCTGATTTGACCTGTGGGATCCACTGTACTGACACTTGCTGTTGTAAATTCAATAAAACTGTCAACACTATCCATATATTCAAGTGATACCTCATTGTCAATTATTCTACGGTATATCCATTCACGATTTACAATCATTTTGTCTTATGATGTTACGAATATTATCCTAACCAGTTAAAAAGAGAATCATCAAAATGCTATGATGAAGAAAATATCAAATTTATCATGCATTCGTGGTATATGTAATGATTTGATATATATCACACACACACACACACACACACACACACATATATATATATATATATATATATATATATATATATATATATATATATATATATATATATATATAATGTCATACAATCACAAGAACTATGATGCATGCATTGATAACTTAATATTTTCATGTGCAAAACCATTCATTTGAAGCACATTTGAAGCATTGATAACTTATCATTCATTTTCATGTGTAAACTCATTCATAACACGATACATTCATTTGAAACATGTTTTCATGATACAATTTCACATGAAAGTCATAATCAAATTGAAAGTAACTTTATGCAAGCATGGATACAATCACATCAAACATTACAATACATTCAAATCATTCATATCAAAACAATATCAAACATGTACCTGCAACAAACACACTCCAATATCCCGCTAACTACTACCATTACTAGCATGAAATCAGAACTCCAAAAATAAGAACACTTCTATTTTCATACATTAAAATCATGCTCAACGTGATCTCTGAACTCCATCAAAGCAGTTCTAGATATCCACAATTAAGTGAGTGTGTGAACGAAAAAGTGTTGCATCTAAGAAATTAAATAACCTGTGATGCAAATGCATCACTTACTCACCACAGGTATTTACCCGATTTGCAGTGCTTTTGTCACTTACTTACCATGAGTCGAGGGGCACAAGTGGGATCCGTTGAGAAATCTGTAAAAGACACTATGTTAAAATAAAGTTTATTACTCGATGACAAGAAGGGTGACGCCCCCTGTCAGAAACGAGCCTGGTCAGAGAGACACAACCCTCTGCTGAAAGCGAGACAGGCAGGGGCGCTGCCCCTGCCGGCAGTAAGGTCAAGGTAGGGAGCAAAAACCCCTACCAGAACATTCACAGGAGGCAGAGGTGGGACCCCCCGAAGGGAAGCATCGGGAGGCAGGGGTTGAGCCCCCTGCCGGGAATCAATCAAAGGATCTGCCCCTTGCCGAACAAAATTTTCTGGCAGGGGGATCCGCCCCCTGCCGGGCAAAAAAGACAAGGTGCATGAGGGCTTCACGCTCTGTCAAAATTATCGAGGACAGGGGGCGAAGCCACCCCTTGCCAAGGAAAACAAAAGGGCAGTGGGCTCAACCCTCACCCCGTCTCAAAATCTTGCCCTCCATCCCCACACGGGTTTTGATTTTAACCTCCATCTTCGCTTACATCCCTGTTTTATGTCCTCTATTTTTGGTCTAAATACAGCGAGGCGGGGCAGGACCCCGTTTCCCCTCTGTCTACTGCCATCCCTAAATAAGGATCGGGGACAGGGCGCTGCAGGGATTGGAGAAGGGGACAGGACGATGCAGAAAAAGCGCAAGTCCATCCCCGCCTCCATCCCCACACGGGTTTTGATTTTAACCTCCATCCTCAGTCCAAATGAGGCAGAGCAGAGCTCTATTTTCTCCCGGTCCACTGCCATCCCTACTCGTACCATTCCAAATCACATTGTCGACCTTGTGATTTTGAATCACATCAAATGCAAGCTAATGTGCTAAAGGGGCATTTGAATGTCACCAAATGGAGTTCCGCGTCACCCCCTTCTGTGGATGTCTCTGCCACAGAAATAGAATCGGACCCCCACAAGACCATTTCTATAGAAAACCCATGTCCAGCGTGTAAAATGACATACCTGTCGAAGGTTTTCCGCGAAAACGGTGGATTCCATTGTTGCATGCCCGCCGATGCATTTATGTGAAAACAACCCACTTTTTGTGACACACAAACACACCCGGGTCTTGGCTCTAATCTTACAAGGAGTATTCTTAAAATAAAAAAAAAAATAAGAAAAAACCCAAGGAATCACATTTTTTGTTATCCAACTCAAAAGTACCTTTTAGCTATAGTTGTGATCTAGAGTCAAAGTTTGCTACATTCATTTTTATGTACAAAAGCTACTATCTTTTTAATCGAAATGATTTCATGAATGTTATCTAAATGTTGTTTTCAGCAGCAACCTCGATTTCTAATCATTGGAAACTGACCTACATACATGTTTTCTCAGCAATACAATGTATACATTATTTTTAACTTAAAAAACATGTTTTTGCAGAACAAATGTGATCTAAAGGTTGATTCCCAAATATCTATAAGATTAGATTAAGTCAAAACAACTTCAGATTTCAACTAGATTGTAGATACAATTGACAATATTAATAAGGGCACTTCTATAATA